>NW_023606903.1:0-40001 GCF_013339745.2 Dermacentor silvarum | reverse complement strand
GAAACTAAATTAGTATGCTTCAGAAATCTTTTAAAGGCTGTTGTAACCAGTCAATATGTCTTCCTACACGGTTCGGATTGCCTAGACTGTGTCTGTGCTCCAGTACAATATGCGGATAGTGTCAAGTACCTTGGAGTATATTTTGAGACTGACTTATCTTGGAATATTCAAATGGCTCGAATTTGTGCGAGATTGCGTATTGTTGCTTGTGTCCTTTACCGTATAAGAAGTTATGCACCTACCAAGATTAAAGAAATGATAGCGCATGCTTTAGGTTATTCGCATATAAGGTACGGCATTTGCTGTTTTTTTAATTGCAGCGGATTTTGGAAACATAAAATTGACAGCCTATTAAAAAGTATACTAAAAAGTGTTGCATACAACCAAACCACGGATAACTTATTTCGAGATTTAGAAATGCCTGATTTTGAGTCCTTGTTTCGTTCGACAATTGTGATGCGTTATTTCTGGAGCAATGATTTCCGAGAACCTGTACATAAAAGTGTTGCTTTGCGTAGACATCCCAAATATGTAGTTCCTCAGACACGAACACGTTATGGAAAAGGACAAAGAAGGTACTATATCCCCCACCTGTTCAATAACCTTCCCAGTGCAGTACTGGATCAGACAAATTTGTCGGGATTAAAAAAGGCCCTCAAGGCAATGATAGAATAAGTTTCACATGTATCAGGTCTATTTTGTTGTGTGGTTTTGGCCAAAATGAATGTAAGAGTGTTATTCACGCTGCTTTCACGATTTTTTTTCTTTTTCGATAGGTTGTAACGTTGTGCACATCGTGTGCCATGTTTACTCAGTTTTAATGGTTGTTGTGTGCTACGTGTTTCATTTGAACATTAAGTATTGTTTACTTGGCATGTTTACCTGTGATACGTTTTCTCATTTTTTTTAGTTTGACATTTGGTGTGTAATAAGGTTGCATAAAGCTTTGCCCTGACTGCCAGGTTTCTGCCATACAAGCCCACGGAAGGCTTCGGCAGACCTAGCAAAATGATATGTACAAATTGATTGTTTATAATAAAGATTATTATTATTATTATTATTATTATTATTATTATTATTATTATTATTATTATTATTATTATATCTGGTATGGCGAAACCTAACCTGACGCACAGGCACTATATCATGTCGGTGCTAAACCTCTCGTTTAACTTTTTCACTAGCGATACCATCATTCGACTCTCCGCAACGAACTACTTTCTCTAACACAGCTTCCATGCTGATCATCGTTTTCAGGTGGGTATTGAGGATGTGTTCTGATCAGGACAGTCAGGCTTTTTTTTTCAACAAATGTTTGGATCCGATAAGAAAATCCATTAAAAGAACGGAACCGAGCTTATTTTTCAGCACATGCCTTATATCAGCATGAAAAAATCTTCACTGAAACGAGCTGCATGATGCGACGTGCCCCGTCGCAAAATGTACCAATTTTGAGAGAGGATAAGAAAACTTTTCTTGAATACTACTTTTTATACCTGCTGTACGCAGACTTGTTATTAAAATAACATACATTCAATTGTTTGTGTAAGCTCATAAAAACAAGAAATTGTAAACTCTGCTTCAACAAAGCTAAAACATTCACCTGTATTGTCAATTTTTTTATGTGTTTTGTTAACTAGACTTCTATCGGCCTATATTTTTCTGCACGTCACACCCACAGCGAAGTGTATTCGTTAAACGGTAATCATTGTGCCTATTGTGATCTCTGGTCTCACGAAGGTGCCATGTGAAGGAGAGGGCAACATTTCTTATTAAGAAAGAGCGAAAATTGTGCAGATATTGAGGCGGCCTGTGCTGTATCTTTTTTTTACTTCCTATAGTTTTGTGATAACAAAAGTGGCAATAACAAAGGGGGCACGACACCTACGTCGAAATAGGGCACTTACCGCTGCTGTATTTACAGGCTGCCATTCTATGTGGCGTCCGTGCTTCGTCCACTGGATGTTGGCTCCCGCCTTCAAGTGCTCTACTCTTATCGCCGCCTGAATCCCCGTTCAACCCGCTAGACTCGGAGCGCTTCGATGGAATGGGCTGGCAACCTGGATCATGCACCGCTATCATTGCAGAGCCCGACAAGGGATATAAGCAGCGTCTGGTCACGGCTAGCTTTGGGCACACCTACGTCGAAATAGGGCACTTACCGCTGCTGTATTTAGAGATCAGTTACCGCCTTAGCGCTTCATGCATTAAGATTGATAACTACTGCCCCGTTGCGGTGTCGTGCCCCGAAGTGCTTTCAGATAAATTGTGCCTGGTGTCATCGCTCTTGTCGAGCGTATGTTCTTCCACAAGTAGCTGGTTGATTCCACTTTCAGGGGATGTTGAGAAAAACACTAATGCCATCGAGGAAACGTTTGCTTCCGTTCTTGAGACTGTGCGCAGACTTGAAGCGGGACAGTCAGCTATCCTAAATGAGCTGAAAGGTGTCAAGGAACGGCAAGAAGCCACAGATGCCAGAGTAAATTGCTTAACTGGAAGGATAGATGCACTCGAAAACACGGTTGCATCTCTCGTGTTCAAAACTCGAAGCCAAATAACGAGTTACGCAGCTTATGTGATCAACTTCACTCCCTGACTTCAAGATGTGATGATGCAGAAAACAGAATGCGACGATATAATTTACTGTTTTTCGGTATTGATGATGAGCAAGGCGAAAACTGGGCTGCATCTGAAGAAAAAATAATAAAGTTTTGCTCTGAACAGTGTGGCCTTATCATGGTGAGCGCACAGTTTGAGCGCGTGCATAGATTGGGACGCTTTTCTTCTGAGAAACGTAGGCCCATCATGGCACGATTCGCCCTTTTTAAAGACAAGCAGAATAACCTCGCACTTGCTCACAAGCTAAAAGGTACTGAGTATTCGATACGTGAACTTTTTTCTTTATCCACAAGGCAAGCAAGGAAAAAATAATTGAATTTGCCAAAACAAGAAAACAGCCTTTCAACCTTACATTTGATAAGGTTCGTATTAGAGACACCACTTATGCTTAATAACGCACTACTGACACAGTTGTGCCGTCAATCCCGTAGCTAAAAAAAGGCAACATCTGCTGGTATAGCTAAGAAATCGCAATCTTCCTTAACGTCACCGCTGTCGTTATCCTACACGAACATTCGCAGCCTATTAAACAAGCGCGCTGCATTGAGTGCCTATTTGGAAGATGGCGATCCCGATATTGTAGCTTTAACTGAGACTTCGTTGCGCACTGACATCACTAATGAAGAACTTCTTCCCAACAGTAACAAATATAACATTTACAGGCATGACCGTAGTGGGAAGAGGGGTGGTGGTGTCCTGATTGGGATAAAAACCTGTATTTCATCCTTTCTCGTAGAAATAAATTCCCCTTCTGGGAATTTGTTTCTCGTAGAAACAAATTACCCTTTGGGTGGCATGCGCAACAGCCTCTACCCGTGTTCTTGTGAGTACATATTATCGGCCGCCCGACGCTGACCACTCGTTTCTCGATGTAAGCGTTACATGTGCTACTCAACAATGTCCCACGGCTGTTGTTTATCTCCTGGGCGACTTTAATTTTCCACTTATTGATTGGCCAAATCTGTCATGATCCTGCCGCTACTCTAAAGAATTTATTAGCTTAACACTAGCTTACAATCTAACCCAGACCGTCGATCAACACACCCGCGGTCCCAACATCTTACATGTAGTATTAACTACCGCACCTGATACCGCCGGGCCTATTGCTTACATTGATGGCTTGAGCAATCACAAACTTCTTCAATTAGACATAAATATTCCACAAACTTTCTATCGGGTTCAGACTAAAAGCATTAGAGATTACAATAGGGCCGACTATAAAAATATTAATGCTGAATTGGCTATCTTTCTTAGTGAAGAATTTCTGCTAGTCTTTAATTCAAGATCGGTAAACGACAGCTGGGAACTTTTTAAACAAGAATTAACAGCACTGGTAGAAAATTACGTGCCGAAAATCGTTATAGCAAATGACAGGTCTAATCCTTGGTTTACTAAGCAGCTTCGAACATTGAGAAACAAAAAGAAGCATCTGTATCGGGTTGCCAGAAGGGACAATCAAGCCTCATCTTGGGCGGCATACAGTGATTTTCTAAAATCTTACTGCAAAGAGCTATGCGCAGCTGAAGACAAATATTTCTCACGTGACCTGCCATCTTTTCTAATCAATAACCCCAGAAAATTCTGCCAAGTTATATCAACAGGTAACACTGCCCGCAATATTGTGCTACATGACGATGGTGAAAGCCCTTTGTCTGACGCTGATTGTCCAGTAGCGTTTAACAATTTTTTTCACATCTGTTTTTACACAGGAACACTGTTCCACTGTTCCCATAATTCCCGACTTTGAATATCCTTTTATGGAACCAATAGATATTGCAGCAGATGGCATTTCACCTTGAATAAATAATCTGAAATGATCCACATCTTCCGGTATAGACACTATATATCAACTCAGAAATACTAAAAAATACCATTACAATTTCAAGCCAAATTTTGTGTCATATTTTTAGGCAGTCCTTATTATCTGGCGAACTACCCCTGAACTGGAAAATTGCGAAGGTTATCCCTGTATTCAAGGGTGATAACAAGTATTCTCCACGAAATTACCGTCCCATCTCATTAACATGCATCTGCTGTAAACTACTAGAACATATCATAGCATCGCATATCTACCGCCATTTAGAATCAAACGACTTTTTTTATTTTAACCAGCACGGATTCAGAAAAGGCTTATCTTGTGAAACCCAGTTGCTCGAATTTGCAAAAGAATTACATTCCAGCATGAATAGCAAACAACAGACTGACTGTCTATTCTTAGATTTTTCGAAAGCATTTGATCGTGTCGCTGACTGTCGCCTCATCTCAAAATTATCCGCGCTCCAACTTGATTCATTAACTCTATCTTGGCTCCGAAACTTTCTCTCCTTGCGGCAGCAGTTCACTGTTATTAATAACCACTCATCGCTTATTTCTGACGTTACTTCTGTCATACCGCAAGGCAGTGTCCTTGGTCCTCTTCTTTTATTAATTTTCATTAATGTCCTTCCACAAAATATATAATCGCAGATAAGGCTTTTCGCCGACGATGGCATCTTTACCGTACGATAATAACACCTGATGACCATTTATTATTGAAGAATGACCTTAACCTTGTCAGTTTCTGGTGAAATACATAGCAGATGACCCTGAACTCAGACAAATGTAAAGTTATGTCCTTCTCGCGAAAACATTCAAACTTTCGCTTTTCTTACGTCCTAAATAACACCGCCGTAACCCTGACATCGTCCTTAAGTACCTTGGCATTGAACTTACAACTCATCTTTCCTGGAGTACGCACATAACAGCTATCTGCGCAAAAGCTTCAAAACCTCTGGGTTATCTCCGACGGAACATACGTAAATCCCCTGCTACAGTTCGTAAATTAGCATATCACACTTTTGTTCGCCCACAATTAGAATTTGCGTCATCAGTATGGTCACCACATCAAAATTATTGAGTTGATATGCTAGAATCAATTGAAAACAGAGCATCGCGCTTAATCACAAGTAACTACGACAGAACTTGCAGCGTAACTAAGATTAAAGCAGATATTGCGCTCCAGTCACTTGAAACTCGTCGCACGATTAGTCTTCTTTGCCTTTTCCATAGATATGTTCATGGTAATCCACCTCATATGTTGCCCCTTGAAGTACCAGCACGCACGTCACGTCGCCTTAACAATAGACATAGTTTCATGCGCATATTTGGCAATACACTGTCATTTAACGCATCAGCACTGCCGCGTGTAATAACCGTATGGAACAGTATTCCTGATAACATTGCGTGCTCAACAAATCGTGAAGCCTTTCGTGAAGAATTGCAAAGCTTCCTGTAGAAACATTGTATAAGGATGTTGTTGACCTGCTTTCCCTCCCTGTTTTTCATACTTATACTTTTGTATTTTTTGTGTGTATGAGTATATTACTGTGTTTACGCTGTCTAAAGCTTAGCCTAGACAAACAATTTTATGAACTTTGCTTTACCCATCTTGTGACTGCCTGTATTAATATTTATAGTGCTTACTCCTGTTGAAACACTTACTCTGTGTCCCCCCTTACCCAATGCCCTTAAATGGGCCTGTAAGGTATTTTAAATAAAAATAAATAAATGTTTGCAAACATTACGCAGCTTCTGGATATTTCGGTACGCAGAGGCACAAAAGTGTTTCTTAGTCGTACTGGCGTGATATTTTTGGTATTTGAATAAATATTTTGGTTATGAAGGTTTTCGACGCAAAGAAAATACTGCAAATCCTTACAGTGCCCTAAGTAATTTACAATTATAGCTTTTTACGGCCAGTTTCGGTTGCGTTTTCCAGGAGGTGCCTGTGTTGTGATGTCATGACGCCGATGGTGGTCAAGTGGGCGTAGGACATCTAGATGTTTTGGAACTTGCTCTGGCTCCCTCGGTCGCCTCCTATATATGCTGCTAATCGTTGTGACAATTGTCACAATACGCGATCCTTGCGGTCTGGTGCATGCACGTGCGATCATGGGCGACCATATTACCGCGTTTGCAGTCCCTTGCTAGTGGTTTCTTGAGGAACAATGAGTTGCAAATGTGCATGCTTATTCCGTGAGACGCCAACACGCGTACAACAGTAGGCGCACGATCACTCTTGCAGCGGGACCGGTAGATCAAACGAGCCTTGCTCGTTCACTCGGCATTGGGACAAACCGTGGTTCTTTAAAACGACTTTGCACGCGGCAAGTGGTAATGCTAAACTGATTCCTTTAATCTATTTTAATCATGCATGGTTGTTTTTCTTAAGGGGCGCGAGTACACGTAGTAAAGTGTAAATGCGACAGGTTATAGTAGGCTGCGCGTTGTTTGCGATGGACACCATGGCAGCGCACAAGTCGTATTTCACTGACTCTAAAAACATTCATTTTAGCGTCATTTCAAGCGCACACGTTGAAACAAGGTCGCCGTTTTTGACAAATACTATTTTTGAAGCACAGATGTTAGTGAAACCAGAAGCGCTCAGAGAAAGCGTTGACATTCTCTTTAGCGTATGTATGCTAAAGAGGATGACGGCGAAAGCCTGCGCGCTCACTGGACATACATTAACCAAGGAAGCACAACTTGGCTACTAGCTAGCTCTATACAACTTGAGCAGGCTAGGAGCAGCAAGATTTACGTCAAGCTATGTTTTGACATCTTCAAGATACATGCATTTTCATACCAGTGCAAGTCTGCTGGCACATAAGATGCACTTGCAGTGCAATCTACTCATGGCCTGTGCAACAAGGGAAATAGAATTGTACATTTGTTGCAATATTTCAGACGGACATGCTTATTAAATGCCGTGCCACAGCCCGCACGCATGGTACAGTATGTTAATGATGATGCATGGTGTTTAATGGCGCAAGGGCCAAGTATGGCCAAAGAGCGCCATGCCAGTGTTTGTGAGTTTGCAGTGGAGTGATGAATTCTGAGAAATAGGTGAGGCGTGGCTGTAAAGGGGCCTAAAAATAATCGCTGTAAAGTGCGTAAAATATACATGTACTAAAATCATGGCAATGACTAATGAGGTGTACTATGCAATGAAGAATGCATTGAGAAAGAATGACACGATATTTAAAATATTTAAGATGCAGTAATTGGCAAGAAGCGCAACTGCCTAGACAGAGCCCTTGAACCACAAGGGCCTGGAGGCATGTGCTATAAAAAAACTATCACAGCGGCATCCTCTAGAGAGAGGATGCGCTACGAACTTATTGGACTAATAACATGTAGCACAACATCGCTCAAAAAGCCAAGGACTGCATTCGCATTAAAATGTGGTTCTTCACCAATAAACATCATGGGATGAAGAGGGATATGATAGCGGTATGCTACAGGAAAATGTTTTCTTCTCTCCGGTTCGGCTTCCCGACACTCCAGCAGGACGTGGAGGACGGTCAGCCTCTCACCACATCTACCACAGGTTGGTGGTTCATCACCAGTAAGCAAAAAATTGTGGGTGCCGTACGTGTGTCCTATTCTGAGACGGCAGAATATGACGTCAATTCGTCGTGTTTTCGTAGCTGAGAGCCGGAAACCTAACTGTGGTTTAATCATGTGAAGTTTATTTCTTGTTTCAGCGTCCCACAAGCGTTGCCAGTGGCTTCGCAGTTTCTTTCGCAAGAAAGGTTTCAAGTCTGTTGCAGGAACAGCTACTGTATGATTACTAGTGTGTGATGTCGCTGATGTGGCCATTTGGTCTGCTTGCACATTACCCTCAATGCCTCTATGGCCCGGCACCCAGCATATTATTACATGCTGGTTTGCTACATACGCTCTGCATAGGGCGGAATAGAGCTCAATGAGTACAGGATTTTTGTGCTTGCAGAGTGACATCAGGGCTTTCACAACGCTTAGAGAGTCTGTAAATATAACTGTTTTTTGAAGTTTTGTTTTCGTTATATGATTCACAGCCGACAATAGTGCATAGGCCTCAGCCTTAAAGATACTTGTCTGTGGGTGGAGTACACCGGATTCCGAGAAATATGGGCCGACGGCTGCATAAGAAACCCCGGCATGTGATCTAGAAGCGTCAGTGTAAAACTCTGTACACGAGTACTTGGATTGAAGCTCTAGGAAATACATTTTAATCTGTGCCTCTGGAGCGTATTTCGTGACCTCTACGAACGATGTCACACTCTATGATCTGCCACTGCCACGGCGGTAACAGTTTAGCAGGAGACATAGGTCGATGTTCAAGCAATGGAACACCCATTTGCTCACTAAGATTCCTTACAGGTAATGAGAACGGTTTTCTCGCTGCAGGTCGGTTATGGAAGAGTGTAGCAGTGGTCATATCGTTTATGGTGGAATAAGAAGGATGTTCATTGTTTGCTTGTACTGTCAGAAAATACGTGAAACTGCTATATGAACGCTGCAGATGAAGTGACCACTGGTTCGACTCTACATAGAGGCTCTGGATCGGGCTTGTTCGGAAAGCACCGGTTGCGAGGCGGATACCTAAATGGTGAATGGGGTCTAGTATTTTTAATGCACTTGGCGTTGCAGAGTTATAAATTATAGCTCCGTAATCAAGGCGTGAGCGGACAAGACTGTTGTACAAGTTTAGGAGGCATTTTCGATCACTACCCCATGTTGTGTGCGAGAGAATTTTTAAAAGGTTCATAGTCTTCAGACACTTTGTCTTCAGATATTTAAGATGGGGGATGAAGGTAAGCTTAGAGTCCAGAATTATGCCCAGGAATTTATGTTGACTGCTCATGGATAGTTCCTCTCGATTGATCGTGAGATTTGTCACCGGTGTCACGCCTCTTTTGTTTGAGAAGAGTATGCATGTACTTTTCTGTGCGTTTATTTTGAACCCATTTACATCAGCCCATTTAGACAATTTATGTAATCCAAGCTGCACCTGTCGTTCACAGATAGCGATGTTACATGATTTGAAACCTATCTGTACGTCATCGACATACACAGAATAAAACATGCTGTGTGGAATGACTGTATGCAGGGAGTTCATTTTTACAATGAAAAGCTGTGCAACTAAGTACACCCCCTTGCGGCACGCCAGCCTCCTGGGTGAATGTTCTAGATAAAGCATTGGCCCACTCTTACGCGAAACGTGCGGTTAGACAAGTAGCTTTCGACTGTGTTAAACATATTACCGCGGACCCCCATCGCAGAGAGATCTCGCAGAATCCCGAAGCGCCATGTCGTGTCGTACGCTTTCTCTAAATCTATAAATACAGAAAGTAAAAACTGTTTATGAATTAACGCATCTCTGATGTTTGCCTCGATGCGAACAAGGTGGTCTATTGTCGACCTACCTTCTCGGAATCCACACTGGAAGGGGTCTAGTATTTTGTTATTTTCTAGGAAACTGATTAAACGCCGGTTTATCATTTTTTCATACAGCTTGCACAGGCAGCTTGTTAGAGCTATTGGCCTGTAGCTGCTGGCTAAGGACGGGTCTTTGCCTTGTTTAAGTACCGGGATGACTATGGCTTCTTTCCATGAGGACGGAATACAGCCAGCCGCCCACATGGCATTAAAAAGAGACAGGAGTGTTGTCAGTGTTTCGGGGTGTAAGTACCTAATCATTTCGTACATGATACGATCGCCACCTGCCGCCGAGTTGTTACAACAAGCGAGAGATGCTTTAAGTTCGGCTAAGCTAAATGGTTGATTGTAAGCCTCACTCGAAGAACCTTTGCGGATTAAGAGGCTGCCGCTCTTCGCGTTCTTTGAACTTCAGGAAAGTGTCTGTATAATGCGATTCACTTGATACATATTGAAAGTGTTCACCTAGACAATCCGCCTGGTCTTCCAGGCTATCACCTTGGCTACTTACTAAGGGTAGAGGATGTGACTCCCGGCCTATTAGTTTATTTACCCTATTCCAGACTTTTGTTTCGTCGGTGTATGAATTTATACTGGAAATGTACCTTTCCCAACTCTCTCTCTTTGCACGTCGACGCGTTCTTCTGCCCTGTGACTTTGCTTGTTTAAAATTTATCAGGTTTTCAGCTGTTGGGGAGTTGCGAAACAATCCCCAGGCTTTGTTTTGCTTTTTACGTGCTTTCTGGCATTCATCATTCCACCAAGGCAGGCGACATTTATTAGATAGTCCAATAGTTTGTTGTATGCACCTTTCAGCAGCGTCAATGATAAAACCTGTTATATATGCCACAGCATCGTCTATGTTAAAAGAGGCAATGTCATCACGGCTTAAATACGTTATTTGTCGGAAAAGTTCCCAGTTAGCCGAGTCAACCTTCCATCGGGGAACGTGTGGCGAGCATCTATCATGTTCTGTTAAGCCTAGCATAATTGGGAAGTGGTCGCTCCCAAAGGGGTTCTTGAGAACAGACCACTCCAGGTATGGCATTAGTGTACTCGATGCTATACTTAAGTCAATGGATGAATATGTGTTATGTGTAATGCTGTAATACGTAGGCTCTTTCTTGTTAAGTAATGATGCGCCTGAAGAAAACAGAAAATTTTCAATCAGGCGACCTCTCGCATCGCAACGTGAGTCTCCCCACAAAGTGTTATGTGCGTTGAAATCTCCGACAACTATGTATGGCTCCGGAAGTTCATTTATGTAGTTTTGGAATTCGGTTTTATGTAGTTGATAATTGGGAGGGATGTATATAGAGCTGACAGTGACCAGCTTGTCAAACAACACCCCTCGGACAGCAACTGCCTCTAGGGGCGTACGAAGTTTTAGTTCCCGGCAGGCAATACCTCTGTCGACTACAATAGCCACACGACCGGAAGACACGACTGTGTCATCGCGGTCGTTACGAAAAATGGCGTATTGTCGGAGAAAATCTGTTTGCGTGTGTTTGAGGTGTGTTTCTTGGACACACAGCACCTTTGGATTATACTTATGTAGGAGTTCTTTGATGTCATCGAGATTGTGGAGGAGTCCTCGGACATTCCACTGTAATATTTGTGTATCCATGTTGAATGTGGGTTTTGTGCTGTGTGTTAAGAAAGAGGAATTACTTCACAGAGCCCTTTCCGGGCGCCGTGATGCGGTGTTTTTCTTGTTTGGAGCGATCGCGAGACTCTCGCGGCTCCTTAGGCGCAAGTGGCGCCGTCTGGCTGGTTGTTGTGTCCATAGCCTCTTGCGAGGCGCTGGACACGCGCTCTTGCGAGCGGTTGGTTTGACGAGAAGGCCTCGCCTCGAGAGACGAGGCCCTCGAGGCCACCAGCCCGGAGGTCGATGGCCCCTTCTTGTGAGTTGGCAGAGCAGCGCTAGCTGCACCCGCCGAGGGAGCGGATGGCGTCGCCGCCGGCCCACTGCGCGTGTGCCAGACAGCCGCCGGGGGCCGATGTGGCGTTGCCCCCTGACGCGCCACTTCGGCAAAGGTGGTTTTTGGCAGGTACGATACCCGCCTGCGTGCCTCCTTGAAAGTTATGTTTTCTTTTACTTTGATCGTGACTATTTCTTTCTCTTTCTTCCAAGACGGGCATGACCGCAAGTATGCGGCATGCTCGCCATCACAGTTGACACAGTGTGGAGTGTTTTCGCACGTTTCAGAGGCATGGTCACCGGAACTACATTTAGCACATGTTTGTCGGCCTCGGCAGTTCTGAGAACTGTGGCCGAAACGCTGGCACTTGAAGCAACGGAGAGGATTTGGTACATAGGGTCTGACCCGTAGCTTGATGTATCCGGCCTCGATGGATTCGGGCAGAACACTTGAGTTAAAGGTAAGTATCAGGTGCCTGGTCTGTATTTCCTTGCCGTCGCGCCTCATCTTAATTCGTTTAACATTGATTACATTCTGCTCACTGAAACCCTCTAGGAGTTCAGCCTCACTCAGCTGCAACAGGTCATCATCTGATACAACGCCACGGGTGGTATTCATGGTACGGTGCTGGGTTACTGTTACTTGAGCATCTCCAAATGATACTAGGTTGGGAAGTTTCTCGTACTGTTTCAGATCACGGAGCTCCAAGAGGAGATCCCCGCTTGCCATCCTGGATGCTTTATAGCCTGGTCCAAAAATATCCGTCAAAGACTTTGAGACTAGGAAAGGTAAAATTGTTCGTATTGATGTATCCGACTTTTCAGAATGAATAACATGAAAGCGAGGGAAGTTATGCGTTTGGCGTCCAAAAAATTGGAAAGCATCTTCGGTGCGCCCTCTTTTCTGACGGCGATCATGGAGTGGGGGGAATGGTTCAGCCATAAGTATTGGTGCATTTTTCGGCAGCGACGCCAGCCACCCACCATGGAGCCCAACGAGGGGACGCTGCAGAAACTGGAAAAGCCAGGTCCTGCAAACGCCAGCTGTACGCCACTACTATAACCAAATATGGAGTATCCAAGGCTGGCTACCCACACAAGGTTAACCCTAGCTGCCTGGGAAAACGGAAGTAAAAGGGAAGTGAAAAGAAGACAGGATAGATTGAAAGTGAGAGAGAAAGACGAAGATTTAAGAGGAGGACAGGAAAAGGCAACTGCCGATTTCCCCTGGGTGGGTCAGCCCAGGGGTGCCGTCTATGTGAAGCAGAGGCCGAAGAGGTGTGTTGCCTCCGCCGGGGAGCCTTAAAGGTCCGAACACCCGGCATCAGCTCAACCTCCAGGATCCCCCTTTCCCCAGACACGGCTAAGCCACGCACGGCTACACGCGGGAGGGTCCTACCCTCATGTGCTCGGGTACGTGGTGGCGCAACTCACCAAACGCCTGCTGACGCAGACGCCCCTGCGGGACAGTATGTTAATACTGATCTACTAGTATCACATTTTCTGAATGAAAATGTGATGAAAATATGAAAACTATTTACAGGCATGGTGCTCGAACGTTGAGAATGGCTGAACAAAATGAGTAAACTGCAATGCTTTATGTGCACTCAGTGTACTTAGACTCAATTGCTGCACTTTAAACTGTATCTTCTTAAAAAAATAAAGGGGCATAACGAACAGTCACTTTTTCTACTACAACTTCGTAGCGGCAGACGTCGTACTTTGTATGAAAGCCTTTAATAATGTTTCATTGCCACACTAAAGTTGGCTGGTGCTGGCGCCACTTGATCACTAGAAATGATTATACTTGCACAAACTTAGACAAAAACTATTGTCTTGCACTTTAAAAGGAAGGTATGATATGGTATGGTAAAACTTTATTAAGGTCCTTCGGAACGCGCGTCAGCACGTAGCGGGCCGCTCCCACGTTGGTACAGAAAAGCCGAACCTCTCTGCTGCGTCGCAGGCCCGATGGAGAGTCCATAGCGGTGCTTCAAGATCGGGGCTGCTTAGGGAGAAATATATCGAGCACAAATACGTTTCCTTTGTGAACGTTGGTATAACTATCGCGGTGCTGGTGCTATATATTGACAAAACTGATTTTGTTGCGCTATAAATGACTATCGATTTCGTCTCCGTGCAATATTACAGTGGCATGAAATCAAGGGCTTGACAACAGCTCATCTGGTTGGGAATTGGCTTGGCACAAGAAAGACACTGCCCACAGTCTAAGTGAAAAATTGACTGTGGTCGTTGCCTTTCCTGCACTTTTGTAGTGCCATGTAAAATAAGAATTCGACCTTCGAGGATCGTAACCATGGTAAGTAGAGCTAACTATAGCACCTACGAAGCTGAAAGAAGCCTGAACATTGAATGTCTACACCGCAGCTACAGCAGTGCTTCCCAAGGTGGCTACTAGCCATAAGTGGAGGGAGCATTAGCTGAGTTACCAGCTGGCTTGTAGAGGTCTAGGTATTCAGCACAGCTCACAATAGACGGCTACTAGCTGTGGCCTTAGCTAGATCAAGATGGAAGGTAGACGTCTACTAGTTAGCTGATTGCTTCCTGGGAAATTGCTGAACATTAACGTTTGAATGCGTTATTCTTCCTATTATTTGTTTTCTCCCATCAAAGGTCGTGGGCTCGAGTGCTTTAACTCCGTCTTATGCTTCAATTAAAGGTGGTGCAATGCCACATGCCACCATATGGCATGGTGGCACCATCAATTTTGGTGCCATAACGCCAAACAACGGATTGTTCGACCCATGAGCCATCTAAGGCGTCCGCCTTAATAAGTAGTACACAAAAATTAAATTCGAAGGAAGTGGGTGAATCTTAGTGGGGGACATCTACGGGTATAGTTAAAGTGCGTAGGGTAAATATGGGTTAAAAAGCTGCAATTTTGTTGTTTTCACTTTGTTTAGAAGCCTTATACAAAGCGACTAGAAGATTTTTATTGCGTCTTAGTGACAGCAAATATTCACGCGACATTAAATTTTGAGGTGTGTGCGGCACAACACGGGTGACGTACAGCTAAATTTTAAAGTTTGTGGATTAATAACTGCTTGCAGGAATAATCACTAATAGTTCCGGATGTGTGGCTCTGATGATCTATACGAGGCGATTAGATTTATTCCGGGTGTGCTTTGAGAATATGTGCACCGAGTTTCTATAAGCCTAAGGCAGGATCCGTGAAAAGCTACAGGTGATGGCGGATCAAAGTTCCACCGCATAGGATACTTGCGGCCTTGGTAGCAAATTATTTACAAGGGTATGGTAGCTCGAGACACTTCGTTCACAAACTGCAATCAGTGTTCGACCGGTGACCTGGAGTATGTTAATGTGGTCCAGAGCTTATATTTGGAAGGAAGGGTGGCACGGTATAGGTAACGTGGATGCAAGGCTTAAAATGTGTCGCCTTCATTATGGCTTTTCTAGAAAATTACGCCTGAGAGTGCTCGAAAGTGTCATGCAGACATCCGCAATGTGTCCTTAGAGGAATGACTGTGTTACCAAATGAGTATATGTAAAGTGATTTATAATCAATTTTTATCCTACACGTTCTTTACTTGTAAGAAAGCTTACCGGACACAGTGTCTAATCTAGCAGTTGTAACGTGGAAAACGCCGTGGAAAATTCTTTATCACAATTTTAACAATCTGCAATCAGTGTGTAGTAAGCTGGAAGCATGCTGGAAATAATGATATACAATTGAGGGGCCATAGCGATTATACTCCGGCATTGGTGGGAAGCAGACGTCAAGTGCGTGCTTAGCTCCAAGAATGTAATATCTTGTTTATCGAGCCAATGTTCCTGCGGTTCGTGTTTCCTCAAGGATTTTAATATTTCTGCAGTAATAACCATGTGATTTTATGGTTTTCTGTCCAACTGGTTTGGTCATATACAAGTCAAGGCCTTTTTTTTAACCAAGCCAAGTCGCTTGACTAGGCTTGGCTAAAAAGCCTACAAAATGTCAGTAGTGCTAGAGTGTACTATAGTCGGATACAACTTTAGAAGACAGCGGCATTTGACCCTCAAAGGTGGATGCACACGAGCCGGCACCAATAGGCGCGCACTTCAGGTGACGTCATGAGCCGGACGGCCGGTGTCCCCGCCGACGGAGAACATGCCTAACATGGCCGCCCTCGCTTCGAACTGGGCCGAGTCGCTTCAGCTCTGTGTGTGTCCCTTCGTCAGAGTGAATTCGAATTGTTTGTGGTGGTCTGTCATGCCGGAAATATTGTTGTGAGCTTACGATGCACAATTTGTGCCGCGTGCGTTTGTTCTGAGACGTGAGCCGGCGAAGAAAGATTGCAGCGAACATCGGTGGCGCTGCGCTGCGCTTCGTGTGGAAACAAGGTCCCGCGGCGGCATACGGCTGCAAAGAAACATCGTACGTGTTTGTTCCGTGGTGTTTTGTTTTGCTCCTAAGTGAAGTTACGACGAGGAGAGTTCGCCAAAGTCTGGTACCTACTGTGAGCGGCGGCTGTGTTTGTGTACTGTGCCCCTGCGTTTCTCGTCGGACGTGGTGAAGTGATGGAGCAAAGCCGTTATCAGGATAAATGAGAAAAGCGTGCGCGGATGAAACCAACCTGCGAGTTTCTCAACAGAAAAGATTTGTGAAAGCAACCTCCAACGCAAAGTTTCGTTGCTGCCAGCTCAGCGTGCAAACGACCGATCGTTGGCAGCAGTGTGGTAAGATAGCCGAGCGTCTAGCAGCGTCGTTCGAGTGTTGTGTAGCACCGTCGATTGATTGCTTTCCACCAATGCTAACAATCAGTGACTAACACGCGCTGCTTGAGCGAATGTCATTGGATTGTTAACGGTCAGGCGTTTGGAAGCAGTGTTTGTTTCCTTAATGTCAGCCTGAATGCTAATATAAAATTATGACTGATACACTGGTGCCGTTGCAAGGGAGCTTGGCATGAATTCGCGTCGCTGTGTGGCTTAGAACTCTTCGCTCACTGCACGCGCCAGCTGTAGAAAACCTGCTGTGACACAATCGCGCATAAGCTGTGCTGTCAGCGCTCGACTTGCTTTCCCACAACACAGCTTTGCGCTTTGTCGTGATATGTCGCTACTAAAACATTCCTATGACAGTGAAGGCAACAGAGCCAATGTGTACATAAAAAAAGTACGACAAAGTAGGCACAGCTGCTTGTGAACTAACACTAATAGTTCTACTCGCGTCTGCGTTAAATGTGTGTGCGTGTTTTCTTGTGTGTTTGTGTATGTTTGTTATTTTGCCCTTTTTTGTATTTTATTTCTTAGTTTTCGCGCTCGCTTTTGTGTTCATGTGTGTGAATATGTGAGTTCTTCCGTGCGTGTATGTATTTGTTCCTATTTCTATCCTTTTATTTTTGCATTTGTTCTTGTAAGCATGCTGCAGCCACGACTTTCGACAATTCCATTAACTCGTCTCATTCAAAGCACCAAGTCCTGTGAATAGCAGGGCTGGTCTCTTCGATGTCATTAAAGCTATTCTCTCTTGTCTACCTTGCCTCCTCAGTCTGCCACCTTGCTTTGTTTTCTCCGACTATTCTGACCTTGCTTCTTGTGCTGTTGCTGCAACGTGATTAATCAACTTGCACCAAAGAAAGTTCCATCAGCTGTGACAACAGAAACATTTACAGATACAAAATGATAAAAGCATCACGTGGCTTGCACAGTTACTTCGTTGATTTCTCCTGTTAATGTGTTTATGCATCAGTGCATACGGTAGTTTACCAGAAGTGCACATGAAAAGGTGCCATATTGTGAAACAGCACCTTGCTATGTTGTTGCATTCAGTCTTAATAAACAGATGGTTTTGCTGCCCGTCACATGTAGTGAAACACATATAACATTGTGCAGTGGGGTATCATTTCCTGTCATGACGCTTTCATCATTACAAATGCAGTTTTCTAGTGAATGGAGTCCAGCAAAGCAGTGCTGTGAGAGCTTTTGCAACTTTCACCATTTATTACTTCCCCAATATCACTTTCTGAATCTGTCCGTCACTTTCCCTACGGCTTGTAATGAACAAAGTGACTCACTAAAACACGTTCAACTTTACTGAGCATTTTTTCGGTACGTAAATATGACAAAAAAATGCTAGCAAAATTAATCACAATAATTGTGCTTGCATTCGCATTACTTGCTCGAGTCAGATTACTAAATTGAAAATTGGCTATGACAACACTTCAATTTTCAGTGCAGACTGCTAACGGAGCCATAAAGCGTGCTCCGACTAATTTCACTATGGGGCGCGTCAAACTCGACGGTGGCTGCCTGAATGAGCAGTTTGGGCCTCACTAAGCTAATGATGTTTTATATTTGTTCTCTTAATCGCATTATTGTGTGAGCCAGATAACACAATAAACGATGCAACCACATGAATGGCTGCCCGAATGCGCATTTTGAGCCCGCCAACGATAATCAGGGTTAACAATAGTGTTTCAATTCAGATATTCCAGCATTTAAATGTGTTTCTATGCAACTTCTTAAATCGAGCACAATGTGTGCAGGACGTTGCTTATCAGAAATGAGCTTCTATTATAAGGAATATGCCATAAATGGAACTGCTTTTTATTTGAGGGGTCACGGAATGGATGGTTGGCTGTTGCGAACCCACCGGCAAAATTTTGGTAGCCCTAATAAGGGCTGTTCTTTTGTTAATAAGAAGCCTTTATGCTTCGTCGAGTGGCTCAATGCCAGACAGCTCGCAGTCGGAGTCGCTTTCTTCAGTGTCATCTTCACCCAGCTGGATGATGATGGGTTGAATGTGCTCACTCCCAGACGTGTGAAGTCTGAACTTTGCCTCCGAGTCCATCACATGCTGAATGCTCTTCCTCCAGTCTTCCGCCGTTACCTGCTTGATTTTCTCCCTCAAGATGACGTCGACCGTGGACAGCTTGAAGTCTCTGTTGTCCGCAGCGACGCCATTTTTGACCTTGGCCCACACAAGCTCAATGGGATTAAATTCGCAGTGGTACGGCGGGAGCCTGAGTACAATGCAACCGGCCCTTACAGCTGTGTTGTCTACGATGTAGCTCAGAAAGCGTGACTTTACAGATGCCACCAGCTCAAGCAGCTGCTTCTTTATCATCCTTTCACCATAGGTGATGTTCTGGCTTGTGAGCCACTCCTGTATCTTTTCCTTGTTCCAGGCCGTCGTCGGCAATTTCTCTTCTCGCCGGCTATGGTAAGGTGCATTGTCTAAAACAATGGCGCTACCAGCTGGCAACTTCTGCAGAACGTCATTGAACCAGCCCTCAAAGCGATTGCCGTCCATTTCCTCGTGGTAGTCGCCTGTCTTTTGGCCTCGGAATATATCCAAGCAGCCGTCGACGAAACCATCCTCGCTGCCGATGTGCGTCACGATCAGGCGCTGACCTTTCCCAGAAGGTTGTTTTAGACCCGTCGTCAGGCCATTTGCTCGAGCGAACAGGCGTCCGCGCTTCTGCACCACGGTGTCTGTCCACACGATCGACCGAGTGTGTCCCGCCGTCACCCATGTCTCGTCCAGGTAGAAGATCTTTCGGCCTTCCGCCCGGTACCGCTCCACGTCACGGAGGTAGCGATTCCGCCAATCGGTGATGACATCCCGGTCGATAAGCAGCGAGTTGCGGCTTCTCTTTTCGTGCTTGAAGCCGACCTCGGCAAGCAGGCGACGCACAGTACACTGCCTTAGTGATGGTAGTTCCATACGCTCCGAGAACTCGGTAGTTACCTTCTCGACCGTCGGTATCTCGTTGCGGCGAAAGAAATCGTGCACACATGATCTCAGCGCGCACAACGTGAAGCTGTCAAACTTCGCGCTGCGTCTCCTCTTCTCCGCATTGCGTGGGCGCTTTGGCGAGGGCGTCGTCAGTTTGCCACCCGAAAAATACGAAGCTTTAACTTCCTGCCTCACCCTGAACACAGTCATTTCGCTTACACCAAGCATGTCGGCGACAAACTTGCTCGTGTCCTCCACGCTGCGTTCAGGCTGCCTGTTACGCCAAAACGTGTAGCAGTGGAAGATCATGTTGTGTGAATCGCTGTTCAGGATGTGGCCGCTCTTGTTCTTGCCGAGGCTCCTTGGTGGTGTGGTCATCGAGGCGACACAAGGCTCGTTCGGCAACAAAAGATCGCGTTCCGATGTCACCTCGCTGGGCTCCATGGCTGAAAACTGGCACGGAATGACGCGCGCGATCGTGCGCGAACTCACGGGATCGCAGGTTCGCAACCGCGAAAAAAAAAAGAAAAAAATATTAATTAAAAATAAGCCGAACACATTAAGAAAATAAGGTTGTGCAAACACACAAAAAGTATATATGAATCTTATGCTATTAAGCCAGCGACTACACCGCCCGGTGCCGTCGATCTTGCTCCGTAGCAGACGACGCACAGCGTTGTAGAAGGCACGGAGTTATTTTCTCTCGCGATCCGGCATGTGCGGTAGCATTTCCATCATGATAGTTTTACCAAACCATTCGTCAAGATACACAAATCTTATTTATACCGACAAATACGCGTTTGAGAAGCAGTCACAATTTTTTGAGCGGGACTATTTCTTGAGTCGCGGAGGAATTGGCTGCTGCGCTTCGGTCAACTGGGCGGGGCCTCCTCCTGTCTTCTAAAGTTGTACCCGACTATAGAACTTTTGAGTGGAGCGAGCGGAGACCGGTTCCAATGTTAGCCGCTCTCCCCGCTCGCGTCGAAAATTGCGGCGACGCTGTCGTCGCCCACACTTGAAGAGCTCCCGTTCCAACTTGCGATCACGCCACTTCGCCTCGCTCGTTCAACGTGGTTGTCATGGTTGATGCCCTGGTGCGTTTCGCTTTCGAAAAATGTCGTCTGACCTGCCCATCGCCTGTGATGCCTCCGAAGCGGAGGCTGAATCATTGCTTCGCGCCAGGATGCAAGACTGGTTACGCACGGACGGAACAGGATCGTAAATTGTCCCTTTTCAAATCCCCCACAGATGAAGAGCGGCGACTGCTTTGGCAGAGACACCTGCGCAGGCTTGAAAAGCCAGTGGACGTGGACTGCGCAGTATGTGAGTTGCATTTCGAGCCCCGTTTTGTATTAATGGATTATGTACACATCGTGAACGGGGCCGAAGTGCGAATACCAAGAGGAACGCCAGCGCTTTCCCCCGATGCGATGCCGACTATCTTGCCGAACTTCACCGTACCTGAGAGTGAAAACGACACCGAGGCCTCAGAGGAAACGCCGGAAAATGGTGGCTCTGGGAAAGAATAAGCGCCGTCGCACAGACGACACTTTTCCTATTTCCCCAGACCAGAGGAGGCACTTCCCAGACGAAGTTGATCGCGCTGGAATAGAAACTCCGACAACGAAGTAGGTGCTCCCTGCGTTGGCCTTGCGGACATTCGCAACTTAGCGCTTCCATCCAAGTTATCCGCACCGCATGAATTTCCGAACTTTTCTGGAGTGTCCTATGTGCCTGTACACTTGACTCCCGTACAAACAAAATCACAATTGAGAGAGGAGGAGGAATAAACTTTATTTTTGTACAGGAGATTTGTGAGGCCTAGGCCTCTCTACCTAGATGACGGCCTCGAGCCCTTGGGCTCTGGCAGCATCTTCGGCCTGCTGGATTGCCTTAATTTGGTCTTCTGGTGTAGAGCTGAGCTGCGCGGTCTCCCACTGCTCTCTGGTCTTGTGCGTTTTATTCTGTGTGGGTGTCCCAGGACAAGCCCAAACCATATGTTGTAAGTCCGCCCTTTCTTGACAGAATCTGCATCTATCGGTGTAAATTTCTGGATAGTAACGGTGGTAGGCCACCGGGTTCGGAATGTGTTTCTGTTTGCAACAAGCGCCATGCTGTCGCTTGCCGCCTACTTAGCGAGGAGTGTGCCGGGGGGAAACGGGCCCTGCCCAATTTATAGTGTTTGGTTATTTCGGTATAGCTGGTCATCCGGTCTCTCTCCGTTCCCAGTATTCGCGTGTCACCTGCTCGGTCCGTCAGTTCTCGAGCCAGGTTGTGCGCTATTTCGTTCCCGGGAAGGGAGGAATGTGCGGCTGCCCATATAATGTAAACATCTCGATCTTCACGATAGTTGGCTAAAATTCTTAGCGCTTCTGGCGAAATTTTTCCTTTGGCATAATTCTTGACGGCGGTCTTGGAGTCGCTGACTATGATGTTGGCCTCCGTGGAGGCTATTGCCAGTGCTAAGGCAGCCTCCTCCTCCACCTCAGCCTTTCCTGTTTTTACAGTGCCATTAACTCTGGAGTCACCCTCTAGACTGGTAGCAACTATCGACATACTCTATTTGTGTACTCCGCCGCGTCCACATAGACCACGTCCCTAGCACTACTGAATCTTTTGTGGAGAGCTCTCGATCTTGCAATTCTTCTATCTTCGTGAAACTCCGGGTGCATGTTTCTGGGGATTGGGAGTATTGAGAGATGTTCCCTTATTTTCCTTGGGATGTCTCCCCGCAGTCCGTGCTGTGCTTCGTAGGATACTCCGATGTCGTCTAAGATGTGTCTGTCCGTCAAACTCCGCGTAAGTCTTCCATACTGCGCCACTCTCTGGGCCTCAATAAGTTCGTCTAACGTGTTGTGCACTCCGAGGGCTAGCAACCTGTCGTTTGACGTATTTCCTTGAAGTCCCAAGGCTTGCTTATACGCCCTTCTAATGATGCATTCTATCTTGGCTTTCTCCGAAGCGTAGAGCTTAAGGTAAGGGACCACATATACAATACGGCTGATTACGAATGTTTCTATTAATCGAATAAGATTGTGCTCTTTCATGCCATAGTTTCTCTTGGATATCCGCTTTATTAGTCTAATTGTTTGGCGAACACTATTATCCAGTAGTCTAATGGTTTCTCCATTATGGCCGTTTTCGGATATGCGGAGTCCCAGTATTCTTAGGCTCTCCACTATTCGGTATCCTGGTGCCCTCTACTGTGACTACAACGTCCGGCCTTTCCTTAATGCTTTTCGGCCTCTGCATGTGGGTCTATAGAGCAGAAGTTCTGATTTTTGAGAGGAACATCGCAGTCCCTTCTGTCTGATGTAGTCTTCGACCGTGTTTACTGCTGTTTGGGGGATCTCTTCCACATGCCCACCGCTTTCAGCCGCCACCCAGAGGGTAATGTCGTCCGCGTATAGAGTGTGTCCGAGTCCTTCTACTTTTTCGAGTCTCGCAGGAAGACCAATCATTGCCACGTTGAATAGAAAGGAGGATAGGACCGATCCCTGCGGAGTACCCCTATTCCCTAGTTTGATCTCCTCCGATTTGGTTCCCCCAATTGTAATCTTTGCCGTACGATCCGTCAAGAAGTCTTTGATGTACGCGTATGTTTTACGTCCTAGATCCAGCTCTTGGAGATTTTGTAGTACTGTCTTGTGCGTGAGAGTGTCAAAGGCCTTTGTTAGATCGAGCCCTAGTATCGCCTTGGTATCTAGAGTTTTCGCGCCCGCATCTATAATGTGATGTTTCAGTTGGAGCATAATATCCTGCGTCGATAACTTTGGGTCGAAATCCAACCATGCTATGTGGGTAAAGTCCTCCATCATACATGTATCTCGTGAGGCGTGTGAGAACCACATGTTCCATGAGTTTACCGACGCAGGATGTTAGCGATATGGGCCTTAAGTTTGTCAGTTGTAGTTTCTTTCCAGGCTTCGGTATAAAGATGATTTGAGCTGCTTTCCATTGACTTGGAATGTCACCTTGCTCCCAACACTTATTCATGTAGTCTGTGAGAGCTCGGATAGATTCATCGTCAATTGAGAGAGCCGTGTTTTTTGATTGCTCAAGTCCAGATATCGTTGAGTGCAGGGTGTTTCTGTTAGAAAAGCTGATTGACAAGTGTCATTTGACCACCGCACGAGAAGCGACGGAGCTCTTGCAACGAGCGTCAAGCATTCCTCTGTGTTGCGGAGTGGCGGACGTGTCGGTTGTGCCTGCATTTAAACTCACAAATGGTCTTCGTGCACAAATGCATTCAAGAAAGGGAGCCCTCTCCAGCGTCAACTGCTCAGGGAGGTCACCAAATGCAGGTAGGATTGAAATATTCATTATTATTATTTTATTAAGTGTAGCGCACTACAGATGCATTGTACTTTAAATCTACATTATACTTCTACATTCTGCCTTCAGGAGCAAGTGTATTGTGTTAAAAGGAACATTACGGAGCACTGTGTCACATATTCTCTGACATTTGAAGAATACAATAATTGTTTTCTGTTTTTTACAGGGTTGCCTTGCATACCTTGCAAGTACATTCGCAAGTCTTTGCAAACAAGAAAGTCAGGCCTTAACAGATGAGTGGCAAAAACAACATACAGCAAAACTACAAACAAAATCCGAGCTTCGAACAGAAAAGCTATGAGGCTTGTATCAAAGGTGAAAACACTAAGTTTTGTTATAGCCATTATGGAAAAAGCTGCTGCAGCCAATGCCGAAAGCATTCTGCAAGACAAACTTAAATATTTGTCTCCCAAGCTGCAAAAAGAAAAAGCACATGAGGCATGACATTTGATAAGGAGTAGATGCTTGAGTGTATTCTCTTGAAGATGCGAAACCCCAAGCTTCATAAGTACATCCGCAGGCAGAAGATCTTGGTGCTTCCTAGCAGAACTACCATCAAAAAATGCTTGTCAAGTTACATGGGCAGTTTTGGGTTTAATGACAACATGCTACAAACATTGAGGAAGAAAACTTCTGCAATGAACCGTTTCAAATGCAACGGCGGGCTAATTGTAGATGAAATGAGTCTTTCCGAGCACCTGTCGGTTGACAGTGCCGGCAAGGTTCCTGGCTTCGTGTATTTGGGCCCATACACCCCAAAGGACCAAGTACATCTTCTGTCAAATCATGGCCTCGCAGTCAATTTCGGTCCCTTAAATGGAAACTGGACGCATATCTTGGGCGTATTTGCAACCCAGACAAACATCAAAGGAGATATTTTTGCAAAGATTATTCTTGACGCCACAGTCCTGGCTGAGAGGGCAGGTCTTTTTGTCGATTACATAACCTGTGATGCTGCGCCATGGAATAGAAAGATGTGGCGAATTATGGGTGTGAAAGCAACAAGTAAGGAAATAGTGGCAAAGAGAGTCCACTCATCAGACAAGCACTCTCTACATTTCCTGTCAGATTTCCCTCATCTGGTGGAGAACCTTCGGAATAGGCTTCTACAAACTGCCTTTGACACTCCAGATCGAACAGTAAGTTCGTTGTTCATTAAAAATCATCGTAGACACTGCTGGTATAAATGCACAATGCTAGTGGGCTGGTGCACTATGTTAGTATACTGGTGCACAGGATCATTGCAGCTCATACGGCTGAAAGCTCATTACTGTTGCTCTTCATTTTTTTATCTGGGTCTTTCTGGAGCCACTCAAGGAAGCCCTAAAACTGGATTCAAACAATCTCACACTCAAGGCGACGCCCCGGCTGACAAAAGTTCATCTCGAACGTAACAACTTCGGGAAAATGCGAGTGTCGTACGCTTTTCAGCTATTCAGCTCTTACACTTTAAGAGGGTTGCACCTCTACAAGCCACAGCTTGAACTACGCTGCGATGACATTGCAGCAACACAGAATTTTTTTCGCTGTGTTTTATTACTAGCGTCCTTCTTTAAATATTTCAAAAATTAATATTATTGTGCATTTGCTGCTTTGTTGAATTCTTCTTTGTGTCTTTTAAATAGTCTGTATATTAAGTGACATCATCTATGGGAACTGCTGCAGTGAAGTGCCTCAAATTAGTTTCAATCGCGCAGAGACCTTTAAAATGCACTCATGTTGCATTTGCATAGACAATTTCGCATTTTATATTAACTGAGATGTAACTACCATACCCATGGTTTGACATGTATTAGTATAATTTTTTTCCGTGCTCAGATATTTTCACATTTTTCTTCCACTGTGCCACTTTCTTCCTAATATACTGTCAGTTCCATAATCTTACGGCGATCTTTACTTTTACAGGATGATGAAGTTACTTATCACTACAATGACATCCCGCTTCCCTGTAGACGCTTTGAAACCTAATTCATCTGCAGTGCAGGAGCTTATGAACTTCCTCGACTTCTTGAACAAGTGGGAGCCTCAAGCAAAAAAGGGGAAGTTCCTGAGCGATTCCACAGATAAAGGCCTGAGAGTCAGCATTACAAGTACATTGGCTCTCTTGAATTACGTACATTCAGAGCCTGGCTTTTCTTACCTAATGACTTCACGCCTGAACCAAGACCAGCTCGAAAGCACATTTAGAATTGTGAGGCAGTCATCAGGCTGCAATGCCCGCCCAAGCCCACAGCAATTCCTGATAACTATAAATTGCCTAAATTATTATAATTTGGCAAGGAGCGTCACTGGATCAAATCTGCCTGAAGATGTGATCAACTCGCTTCTGTCAGTTAAGGACCAGACCGCACGTTGTCAAAAACAGCAGCAAGTTATCGACATGCTCATCAACATGGGTGATCTGGACGGAGCAGAGGCCGCACTTGAGACTAAAGGAGACATAACAACGCATTCCTATAATACTCAAAGGAGCGATTCAAGGTTGACTCACTACATTGCAGGATATGTTGCTCGGAAATACATCTTGAAAACCAAGTGCCATGTCCGCATGGACCAGCTACTCTTGCCTGCTCCTGACGGCAAACGTTTACACGATTCCACGTTCACAAGCACATGTGATTTTGGTGGCTTGTTGTGCCCCTCTTTGAGCCTCTTCAAGTTTATTAATGAGCTTGAGGACATCTTCACGGGATGTTTCAGCACTGCAGAGCTGCAGCATGACAGCATTAAGGATGTGCTGGCCCTTGTGAGCAAAAAGGGCCTGAATCAAATTGGATGCGATCAACACTGCCAAGGAGCTTTCTTTAAATTTAGCTGGATTTTATCTAGTAACGAGGCTGCATTTTTTGTCAAGGGCATTAACCAGTCTCGTGACTATGCACGTATAAAATCACAGCAGGATTTAAAGATGAGTCATATGTAGAAAACCTGCGCTGCAGGATTATGTAGGGGTACACTGGGCGTGCAGTATTTGTAAATAAAATGCGTTGCGTTGCTTCCTGTGCATTCGTGCTTTTGGGGCATTGCTGCTTTTAAGACTGGGTGCACAAAGTGCACAAAGTTCGCCTCCACCGTGGGCAGCGCAGGTGAAATGATTATTGGATACGTGAATTGGAAGCGCGATACTTATAGAAAACACTTGCCCTGGCGTTACTATAAATCGCACGCTTCTCGCTAATAAATCGCTGCGCTAACGACGCGGACGAAAGCGTACGCAGGCGATCGCGGCACGCGTTGCAGAGCAAGATAGCTTTTACTGCACGTTACTTGCTCTGATGTAAATAATCGTGAGGACATCTGGCGCAGGAACTAGTGCCTTATACACGATCGCGGGTGTAAGCGTTGGGCGCGGCAGGGGAAGTTAAAAACTAAATATAGTTGGCACTAGTGGCTTTTGAGAAGATAGACAATATATGTTACAAAATGTAATTATTGTAGAGTCAAATAAGATACATGTCACTAGTGAATTCCTGTACAGTACAGTTAAACAAGCAGTTAAGTAAATGACAAAAGTGAAAGCTGAAGTCCAACTGAAGTATGCAAGAATGTGCAATATGCACAGGGGGAAAAGCAAAGAAACAGTGGTATAATCTTCCATCACTATAAAATTATCGGCTTCGTTGTTTTTTTTTGTTTTGTTTTCGGAGCTCCCCGAATCCGGAGCTCCCCATAGCTCGGTTGTTCACGGATCAAAGCTATGCGAATCAATATACTGGCCACCTGCTTCCGCCAGCCACCATTTATCATTCGCGTAGAAAAGGAAAGCATTGTCACCCCTCCGAGCGGCCTTCAGCTAAATGTTCTTAGTTCTTGCTGATGCAGAAATCGAGGGCAGCAGAAGAAGCATTTTGATGCATTTAAGTGAATGAGAACTGTGTCGCCGTGCTCGAGCCACTTGAACAGACAGCGATTTAAAAAATTGCCTCCCTCACGACATCAGCCTGTAAAAAGAATAGATTCGTCGTAAGTAGCGCGTTCGTTCAATAAAGGCCACCTAATCTTCGAATATGACTGGGTACCTCTTTACTGATTCTACAGATTTGAACAGAGCAGGAGGCTACATTTTCCAGAGGCGGATACTCCTTCATAAAGAACAGCTGTCTGCCGAAACTTCGCCATTTTCTTTCTGTAATCTGCCACCATGTGCTTCTCGACGCACCACTGCCCTAGCTCTTCAAACCACACCTGTGTGCGAATTGTAAACAAAGCATCTACGTGTTTATCTCTTCAGATGCTGAAGCGAGAGCCAAGGTCCCAGCCGCTGTAGGACACGATAAGGGCATTAGCTCTGCGATAAAGTGCGAAGGCTAGCAAGCAGGCCATGCGATCCTGCTCCCTTCGCGTTCAAGCGCGGCAGTAACTAAATGTACCCGCGTTTTCTTCTTCTTTCTCAAGTTAACACATTTTTTAATATCCTCTGGCACATAGCGCATATACAGCGTGTTCCAGCTATCATGCGCCAAAATTTAATAATATGGAAATGCCACGTAGCTGGACAGAACCAAGCTGATGTTGTTTGCCGTCGCTTGGAAATATTTAGATTATTTTTCTAATTCCGCTATTAGATGATTAGTCTTAATTAAGCAGTCAACTGAACTGTTATGCAGTTCAGTTTTGTTGTTTTTTTCCTCTCCTGTGTCAGGCGCCATTGTACTCCCTCAGGCACCTGACATGGGAGTGGCTCTGAGCTTTGCTTTTCTTTATGACCATATATTGATTTTTGCTTTTGTTTTGTTATGCCAACAAGTGTTGACGCATATGCTACTTTGCTAATGTATTGATTGATTTACTTTTCATTTTGTTTGTAACCCCTCCGAGCGCAACATGCCTACAATGGGGAGAAGGCCCTCGTCAGGCATTGTGCCTTTTGGCCTCCTTCCTGGAGTGTATTCACTTCAAATAAAGAATAAATAAATAAAAACTTCTCAGATATTGTAATTTAATGAAAAGTGTCAGGAAGAAAATTGTAGAGCCACGTGAAAACCTCCCGATACAGTTTTCTGTTGCTCAATACGTGCTACATAAAAAAGTTTTCCGAGTGTGACAGAAGCCCGGGAATGCACGCAAAGTGCCTCGAGCGGCCAGTCGCGCGGCAATTTCATGTGCACTCGTGGGAGCGTAGGACGTTCCCAAGAGTGCACGTATTACCAAAATTTGCTATGTGGCCTGGTGCGGGGCCCTTTAAAGTAAGAATTAACGAAATATATGTATTTCAATATTTAAACAGTAATATAGTTATATTCAAGGGTAAAACGGACGAACAGATTTGTGAACAAAGCCCCCGTACGGGAGCCGAAACGTCTTGTTTTTTTTTTATTTTTGTTTTTAGTCGGCGTCTGTATTACCCTTGACTATGAGCAATCCCGACCAGGCGAGTTTTCGTCGAACTCTTGATTTCCGTAATATAGTTAGGGGATAGTCCAGAAATAATAGTATGGATTAGATAAAAAACTTCTGACTTGTTCTTTGTGATATACGCGCAACTTCCTTTTTGTATGTATATGTTATGCAATTCGAATTACACGCATTGCTACTCACAGATTCTCTCAGTTTAACGGTCTGAGTTTGCTAAGTTTACTCAGTTAAAATGCCCACTTTTACGGAACCTTTTGTTCGCAGCAGTTTGGCAGTCTTGTACTGTGTTTTTTTTTCTTAGTTTTTCTTTTGTGTTACTAAGGCGGTTCTAAATTTTAATATTTAAACGTATTTGATTGAGATATTCTTGTTACATTATGATTATTTTCGTTTGGTTTGTGTAAAACAGTCACATTTCACTGTGTTCATTCAGTACGACAACGTCCAAGCACCTATACCTGCCCAAAGTGACTGCAGCATGGCATTTTAGATTACCTTCAACTAGGTCTCCTTAAACAATTTTTAAATGCAGTTTGTGTTTCTTTGGTTTTTAAGTCGATGTGTAGGCCCCAAGCGAAAAAGCAGTCGCTGATTAAAGGCGGAATGCTTTTTATGCTTGATGACTCGTTTGAATCTTCCTGCCTAGGGATTAAAGTTTCAGTCCAAGAGTTCTCCTGAAACTGATGTTACGAGCGAAATGGCACAGTGCTACCTACGAGATTGGAGCGATTTCATTATTTCTGAACATTTGCAATGTTGTTATATAGGGCACCTGGCGGCTGTGAACATTGTGAACTACTATATGTAAACAATCTGATGTCGCTGCGTCGTGGCTGTCGAGAACCGGACGAAGGGGTCTCTCAGCTGGTGAGAGCGTAGGTTCGGGTGCAGGCGTATTACCGTGGACGGCGATTGCTCCTATGGGCAGGACGCCCAGTGAGGAAGCTTGATTGCTTGCGTGCTTGCTTGCTTGCTTGCTTCCTATACCATGGGCATACCCACTACGGGGAATTGGCCAAAAAGCCGGCAGTTCAACGGGTGGGGCGGGCGAAGAAACTCTGCCTTCGAACACCAAATCTCGTGCACTGCACACGCCACGGGCCACGCTCTCTGCCGCGGCTCACAAATCAGTTTCTTTGCTTGCTTGGGTGTTCCTCGCTTGTGGCGCTTACCTACTACGGGGATTGGCCAAGAAGTCGGCGGTGACAGTTTAAAGGGAAGGGGACAAACAGACAAAGAACTTTATCGGTGGTCCTGAGGAACCGCTTTAGGTTACCTCCCTTTTCAGGGAGTCCCCGTAGCCGTCACGGGCCGCACCCACGTCGGGGTCGGAAGATCGTTGTCCTCCGCCCTGTCACAGGCTCTCTGGACAGCCGTAGTTGCTCTGAGAGGTCGCCGCTCTTAAGGGCTGCCTCCAAGTCCGTTAGAGTGGTAAGCGATAAGCTGCGTAACGCAGGGAATTGCCAGAACATATGAGATAAAGAGCAGTACGCCTCCCCACACTCTGGACAGTGGGGTTCTACATTAGGCGCGAAGTGACTGAATCGGCCCCTGGAGGGGAACGATCCCGTTTGAAGCATGCGAAAGGCCGACGATTGTGGTGTAGTGAGTTTAGGATGTGGTAGCGGAAAGGCCCGCCGAGCAAGTTGGTAATGTGTCAAGATTTCATGGAAGGTGAGGAGCAAATCCCTGTACAGTCTTAAGTCCCCGCCCGTGAGTCTACCGGAACCGCCGCGGTGTGTTATACATCGCGCGCAGTCATGGGCTAACTCATTGGCGCTAACAACCTCAGAGTGCACATAGATTCCCATATGGCCCGGGAATCATTTGCTGATATGAAAACCAGCAGCCCCCTCGGTGCCGAGGATGGCCGCCGCCTCCTTTGAGATCGAGCCGGAGGTGAACGCTCGGGCTGCAGACCTAGAGTCTGTAAAGATATGGGGGCGTAGAGGGTCCTTCAGTGCTATAGCTACAGCAACCTGCTCGGCTACTGTTGCAGAAACCTTCCGCACGGATGCTAAGTTAATGAGAGTGCCATTGGAATCAACCGAAACTACGACATAGTGATCAGAGCGCCCGTACTGGGCGGCGTCACGGAAACATGCAAGATTCGGAGTGGCCGCAGCCACTTTTAATAGGCAACGAGCCCGGGAAGGGGGAAAGAGAAAAACGTAAGTAAATCAGGGTGAAGTATGACGTTTATGATAATTAGGTTTTTTCTTCCCCACCGTACGGCGCTCTGTCTTCATTTTTTGTATAGCTGCATTTTTCGAAGCTGTATATGGCTATGCGAAACCAAAATCCGTCCGTCTGATGTGCGCAGTAACTATCATCATCAGCAACGGCTCGAGCGTCATAGTCTTCTTCTACAGCTAGGTCCGTTGCCGCTCATCATTCCAGCGTAGAATTTCACTTCTCGTCTGTCGTCGTAATGGGGAGGCCACGTTTACGGAGGTATCAGCCATTGCTTAAGGGGGTATAGGCATTCATTGTCTTACGTAACGAACAGATTTAATTTTGAAGCAAGTTAATTTTGAAGATTCGCAAGCGGCAGTGCGAAAACGGTGGACTGCGAGCGTACCGTCAGTGACGTAGTTCTCTCCGTTGAAGCCGAACGTGTGTGTAACATCCTTAAGAAACACAAAGGCGTAACCAATAATTAGAAATACTTTAATGAACCGTCGGGGTTTAGTTCATAGGTGATTTTTTCCAATGCTTGGTCACCTTCGCTAATAATATGTCCAGAATCAGGATTGGCTGAAATTTTCTTTGAAAACAAATTTTATCGTCTGAGCTTTTTTTTAATACGGGTCTTCTCGCACTTACAAAAATCTCAAAACAACGCACGTAATTTTTTTGCGTAGCGTAGCAGCAGAATCTGTTTTTTTACAAAACTAAGTTACGCTGTTTCCTTGTAATTATTATTTGGTTATGCAAAAGAACTTGGAAGAGGTTCGAACCAGTTCGAACGTTTTAGAGCGCAGATCTTAGTCGCCCGTTGGTGCGGCGAGCGTCCGCGTTGTCACTCGTAAACGAGCGAACGAGCGCAGAGAAGGGTAAAAGCGCGAATAATGTAAATCTGCCAGGTAGGGAAGCTTCCATAGAAGTCCATTCGTTCAAAACATGGCGGTTCATCGGCGGTTCATGGGGCTTAGCGCCATCTGTGTGAGAAGGGAACACCTTCGGCGGAAGGAAAAATAACGTGACGCCATATTCCTTAAAAATAGAAGTGACGTCATGAAGGCGCGAAATTTGTTTTTGTGGCCTGCCATTAGAGCTGTATATACAAATGCCCATCCATTCGACATGATGGGCGTTTCGAGCTTTGAGCTCGGAAAGCGATGCAGCAGGTTAGCCGTACGGGTGCCGAAATTGCAACCCTGCACAGAACATACTTTCTTTGGAGGCCTACGAAAGCTTTGGGTGTAGAGTGCGGGTGCCTTCGTCAGACGCCAAGCCCGTCAGCCAACGCAGCTGCCCGAAAACAGCTAAAGTAAACAATTATGTGGTGGACGTAACCCACTACTTTTGAATGAACAGGTTAAGAAACGATGAAACTACCCGCGCCACCAAATTACGACAAACGTCGACAACAAAAATAACACGTGTGATGGAGGCGTATTGTAACAGGTGAACTTTACGAGCGCGCCTTTATGCACACTTCAAGAGTTGCATTGCATTGCAAGTGATAGCGGCATCTTTTATACTTATTTATTGATAATGATAAAGTAAAATAGCGTTGTCTTTTCGTTCTAGTTTGTTGAGCAGTGTAGCATGACTTATAAAGTCTAACGCCTTCGAATAATCAACAAAGATACCCAAAGTACATAATTGCTGTTCAAATGACTGCAATGTAATTTCCCTTTGAGTAAGTAAGGCAATTTCTGTCGACTGCCTCTTCACAAAATCATACGGCATACTAGTGATCAGGTCGTGTTTGATTAGAAATGATGTCATGCAGGCAAGTACTAGTTTTTCTATGCCTTTAGAAAAAATGGGCAACACCGATATTGGTCGGTAGTTAACTCGTTTTTATCACCACCTTTGGTACAAAACAAAGTTTGGTACAAACAACCTTCGCAAACTGAAGTCTTTTCGGAAACGAGCCCCTGCAAAATATTAAGTTGAATATGTGTACTAATGCAGGTAGAATCCAGTCCAGGACATGCTTAATTGGCATGATCTCGAATCCGTAGACGTCACAACATCTGCTGTTCTTGATAGACATAAAAGTAGTAAATACCTCATTTTCCGTAGTAGGCGCTAAAAATTCAGCTTGTTTAGTCTTGCAGCCAAGGTTTTTCAAAGAATTAGGATCATGAGTACTGTTTACTAAGGTTGTAAAATAGTTATTAAATGTACTTGCAAGCGTCTCATTTGATAAAACCTTATCAACAAATGTGATTTCTCTTATAGTCGTGTTCCCATCTCCTCGCCCAAGAAAACCATTAATACGCTTCCAGACAACATCGAATTTCTTTATTACGTCATTATTAAACAAATTATGTAAATACTGTCTCTTCTCTATGCGCAAAAGACTATTTACTTTGTACAAATCCTTTCTGCCTTAAATTCATGCAAAGCTTTCTCAATCCTGGTGTCAATAAAAGTTTTGTAGAGGCGGTTTTTGGTGCAAATTTCACGGATACAGTTTTCATTTATCCATGGTTTTTTGTCTTCACGTGCTGGTTAAGCTACTTTGTATTTGAAGCATTTATCATAGGTATCCTTAAACTTAGCGCAAAAGTATTCATAAGCAGTTTCTTGATCACTGGTACGCATTACTTCTAACGAATCTATTAGCGATATTGCGTCACGAAAATTGTTCAAGCTTTGCATATTCATATCACGAACCATTTGTGGGAAACGGCGTTTGAGTTTTGAAGATGAACACTGGGTCATGAAAAGAAATGTTGGAAGGTGATCACTTATAAGAGCAATCACAACACCAGATAAAATGTTAGAATAGTGGATGTTGGTTTATGAAGACGTCAATTAATGTCGATGTATCTATAGAAAGCATAAAGCCCTGAGAGGTTCTGCCTACTTTAAACGTAAATTTACCTTTCAGTGGCTAGTGTATGCCTTATTGCAGTTGTTTGTTTCGGCTTGTGAAGTGATCTGTGGCATAATTGTCAAAATCACTCACCTGCTAAGTGGTCGGAAGCGATACCGCCCACGGCCCTCTGATGTCATCAGTAGTGTCACTGGAAAGCGACGCAGAGCCGCGAGTTGGAGCACCATTTCTCGCAGTAGTCCTGAAACTCACTAGATACCATTGGCAGTGGTGTACAAACAAGCTTGTGTGGACGGCAACAGAAGCCTCACAATCTTTGGGCGACAGACTGGCGAGAGAAGCCCTTTAAACATCTCCCACAAAAGGGTCATTCAGTGCGTAGTTGCACTTTCTAGAGGTGACCTTGGTGAAGCTTTAGGGACAAGCTTGCACTACAATCGAGCGCTAGCAGTGAGCGTAGGGCGAATGACTTATATGGCATGAACTGTCGCACGCCCCGACGCACTTTGTGTGCCGGCTCACCTGTAACACATGCAAATTGTGGCGCAGTAAAACGTAGAGGGCACGAAAGCGAGATTGTCCATGGAGGTCGCCAAGGCTACACGCAAGGCCCGATAGCAGCTGATACAATGTGGCCTAGAAATAGATAGAACTAGGAGCGCGAAGGCTTTGATTATGTCCAAGGATCACTGAAGGGCAGCCGTGAACTGGTGAAGGATGTCTTGCCGAGAAGCACTGTAGTCGAGCTGTGCACCGCTGATGCTGCACTGATGAGTGAGTAGGCAAGGATGCGATAGGCTGTCTTGCGGTCATTACTTCTTCGGGTCGGCCGGAGTCGCTCTACTTCTTTTTCTATCAAAGCGATAGCGTTGTTTGGCTCTTCTCCCCAGTTTGCGGTTTGTCATTTCCTGGCCGTTTATGGCCAACTTGGGATACTAGTTCTAAATAGTTTCCACTAGAAATAAATAAATAAATAAATAAATAAATAAATAAATAAATAAATAAATAATAAATAAATAAATAAATAAATAAATAGCCGAGTGCCGCTTTGAAACCCTGGCCCCCCACCACAGAAGCTCGATGCCCTAATCATTAGACGACGAAAGCATGCTGTAAAACGTGGAATAAACTCGCACAAGCCAGCGCTTCAGACGCTTGGTGAGCTAGGCGCGTCGCATAGCAACAATTATATAAAGTGAACCCCCCGCATCTTCTAGCTGACGATGGGGAAAGAATTTATTGTACGCCATCATAGGTCCGCAATATTATAGTCAGCAGTATTACTCACCCATACTCACTCACCATTACTTCTTTCATGCTTCGCACTCCCTCACGTTCATACTCACGTCCACTAACACTCACTGGCTCTCACTCGCGTTCGTATTCCGGTCCACTTACACTCACTGGCATTCACTCACCTCCACATGCACGCTTAATCACACTCAGATGTATTCACTGACTTTCACACTCCCGTCCAGTCACTCTCACAGGCATTCGATCGCGTTCACATTCACCCTACTCACACTCACCGGTACTAAGTCACGCTCACACACGCGCTTACTCACACACATTCTTGTTTACTCACAGGTGCTCACTCACGTTAAGACTAACGTCCACTCACACTCACTGGCACTCAGTCACGCCTACTCACAGTCAGAGGTATTCACTCAGTTTCACACTTAGGCGCAGTCACTCTCACAGGCGTTCACATTCACCCTACTCACACTCACCGTTACTAAGTCACGCTCACACACGCGCCTACTCACGCACACTATTGTTTGCTAACATGTGTTCACTCACGTTCATACTAACGTCCACTCACACTCACTCACCGGCACTCACTCACCTCCACACTCACGCCTATTCTCACTCACAGATATTCACCGACTTTTACACTCACGTTCAGTCACACTAACAGGCGCTCACTTACGTTCACACTCACCCTACTCACACTCACCGGTACTAAAGGTAGTAACTCATTCGACCACCAACGTCCTACAGATGTCGACCAGGGGCGCGATCGGAGATCTTCGTTTCGCGTTCTGTCGAGTTGCTGCAACGTCACAAATTGGCAGTATCCAAAATTTCTGACAACGGGAGGGAGAGAGCAGACAATCGGCATGCGGTGAACCATGCCGTAGCCGCAGCCACCATTTGGATCAAATCCAATCTATCGTGCCATGCAAAGCCGGTCTCGTAGCGAGCGGATGACCGCTCGAACTTCACATCTCTCGTCACCTTGTGCTCCTAGCGGACGACGTGCTCGTAATAAAAATGATTGAAAGGAGCGTGTCGTCATTTTGACGTCACCAAAAACGATGAACTCCCCAGACATTTGTCGTCCGGGGAAAACCGTCGGGGAGTTCAACGTTTGCCGACTGGCTGCTCTCTCCCTCCCGTTGTCACACATTTTGCATACTGCTACTTTGTGACGTTGCAGCAACTGAACAGAACGCGAAACGAACATAGATCTCCGATCGTGCCCCAGATGTCCGAAACGGGACATTCGAACGTCCCTAGCACATACGTAAAAATCGTGTGGATCATTATTAGATTTCCATGGGATCGTCCCATGCACGCGAATTGAAGTTCCTAGAAACGTCCCATGGAAGTCCTAATGGGATATTGGAACGTCCAAGATTATACTTATTGCATAATCCCGGGTAGGTCCTAAGGACATTTTTGTCAGGATGTAGGACGCTTCTGGGACATTTTGTGTTAGCATTTGTCCAAAGGATGTTTGGGAGACATTTGTTTGTGAATTTGGGACATCAATAAGTGATTATAAATTAGCATAATAGGGATTTTCCTCAGAATGTGCCCTAGCAGTGCAGCAGGTCTGCTGCATTTACCCACATAATACTAACAAAGTAAGCTTGGCCTGCTTTTGAGTTCGCTAGTGCGGCAGAAGAAAAAAGAATCACATGGCTGGTGAAGATCCATCCCAGCGCTGCAGTAAGGCGAGCAAACATTTTTGTCATGAAAAAGCTGAAGTACCAGGAGAGAGGCCAGGAATACAGCCCGCCACATCTCAAAGCATGCTAAAGAAGGCTTCAGTGCAGCTAAGCACTGTGTACATAATTCCCTGATACAGTAAACTAATATATAACATAGAACTTGATAGAAATGCATTAAATCAAAACATATAGTATAAAGTCTAATCAGCCAGGACATGCAAGCTACACTTATTTGCGCTAACAGAAACGAAACTACAGGACTAGGTTTTGCAGGTTGCTAATTCATTTGAGAATCTTATAAAGATACAACATTTATTTCAATAAAACTGCTGCACGTAAGAGCAAAAATTCAACTCTGAAACGCACTCAGCAGTTTTCTGTAAAGCACAAATAAGACTCCGTAAATATATCATATAAGCTAGCCATTAGAGGTTATGGCGCACCATGGCAGCAATTAAACTGTTTAAAATGCACTTTGGCTAGCAAGAAAATTGAAGAACTCGTGGTGAGGCCACTACGGAAGTTATCATGAGGCTTGCAGTGGACTCACTTCAGTGAGCCAGCAGAAACATCAACCCATAATTGCTGAAAAATTCAGATATGGTAGCCACTATAGGGAAGTTACTGGAGCCTTCCTAAAGGCCGTCTTAGTAGTTGCACACACTAACACAAGTTATACTAAAGATTTAACGGCTACCCTAAGCATTGACGAAGTTGCTTGAGACTAGTTAAGCGGTCATAGACACGAACACCAGTTGTATAGTAACCCATTTACAGTGCAAGTACGGTCTGCGTCTATGACAAATTCTCGTAAAGAACGCACGAACGAACATTGAGACTGCCGAGTTGTGATGAGACCATTTCAGTTAAGCTGATATTGTGCTGATGCACCTCGGCCAGTAAAAGAATCTTAAAAGCCGTCTGTAAAGGTGGGGGCACAAAGTAATTTGGGAGGCATAGTGCGGGCTGGCTTACTTCAGCGGTCGCAGGTCGATAAATGCAAAATTTGCTGAAATGTTTACAGGTGTCTTGACCATCAAGGACGCTACTCCAGGTTTTCTGCAGGCTTGCTTCAGTGGTTGCACACAGTAAAAATACTAAAGATTTGAGAGATACATTGGGTATTAATAAAGTTACTACAGGCTCACTTCAACAGTTACAGACACGAACATTGCTGGAGAGTTCACAGGTACAAAGCAATTACAAGACGCTTGCTTCAGCACAAAACCAAACTGAATTCACAGGTACTAGAAGTTGCAAGATGCTTGCTGTGGTCGAGTGGTCACAGACACAAATTCGCCTTAAGAGTTCACAGGCTCGAAGGCCTCTAAGCAAGTTAACAGAAGCTGAATGCGGCCTTCTGTGGTTGCAGCCAAATACTGCTGAAGGCGTCACTGGTATGTTGGCGACTACACAATTGACTGAAGGCTTGCATCATGCTCGCTTCAGCGGTCACACACGCAAAAATGCATTGTATGAGTTCACCCGCACCAAAAGTTAACAAAGGATTTGCGTGGGCTTGCTTCGGCAGCCACTCACAGACACAAATTCATCCTAAGTATTCACGGGTATCAGAGGGCCTCGAATGAAGATACCAGAGGCTGAGTGTGCCTTTTATTCCATGGCTGCAGACACAAATACTTCGGAAAAGATCACAGGTATCTTGGCGACCACACAATTTACTTAAGCTTGCTGCAGGCTGGCTTCAGCGGTCGCTGACACAAAATGCACTTCACTTCACAGGTACTAAAAATTTAGTAAGGCATTCCTGTGGACTTGCTTCAACAGTCCCAGACACACAAATTAACCCAGAGTCCACAGGTACGTCGGCCCCTAAGGAAGTTACCACTTGCTGAGCGCAGCCTTTCATCCATGGTTGCAGATGCATAACAGAAGAGATCACAGGGTGGCGGCATCCACAACCCACCGCAGAGCACGTACGCTGATGTACGCCGCATCAGCGGAATTTCGCCTGGACTGCCCCTATAATTTCTATCACAATAGTAAAAAAATCAGTAGCGCCTCCCCTGTCGAGCAGATGGGGTAACCGAAGCTTGTCGTGTGTTTCTTCGGTGTTCCTCCGAACGTTTGTCTATATGTGGTCCGCGAGTCGAGTTTGTACTCGCATGATATTACCGTATGGGTGACTCGAGAATCGTATGGTGAAAAACAGGACCTTTTGCAATGGGCAATCGACCAGGTAGAGCTTTTCGCACGGGAGGCGGGAATGGCATACGCCCCCGAAAAGTCGGAGTTCGTTCGGGCGCGTGCAAGATATGCCAGGCGGGCAAACCGGGCTGAATATAGAACTCACTCTGAACGGACAGGAAGTCCGCGAAGTGCAAACCCTAAAACTTTTAGGGATATGGATTTAACCGAAAGCCAACGCGGAGCATGCGATACGGTTGCTGAAGGGCACGGTGATGAATGTGGCGAAATTTATCCGCAGGGACACGCGCAGTCGAGAAGGCTTTTCGGAGGACGAGACAATTAGACTAGTGCATGCTTTTGTGGTCAGTCGAGTCACGTATAGCATGCCGTACTTAAACACTACCGCACAAGAGAATAAACAGTTGGACATTATATTACGACGAGCCTAGAAGGCTGCCCTTGCGCTCTCTCAAAGCACCAGCACGGAACGGATGGAGAAGCTAGGGGTCTACAACATCGAAGAGCACGCAGCGGCCGTGTTTGTGTCTCAGAGGGAGAGGTTAGGCAAACCAAATAAGGGAGAACTGTGCTAAACAGACTGGGGTATGCAATTCGTCCGTTTTATAGCGCAGACGATACGTTACTTCTAGATAGGGAAATTCGGGCGCGTGTACACGTGGCACCAATCCCAAGAAATATGAACCT
>NW_023606902.1:0-40001 GCF_013339745.2 Dermacentor silvarum | reverse complement strand
AAAGTACCGCCATTCTTTGATAAACGCCGCTTCTCTCTCTCCTGTATCTCCGATTGGACGATGATAGCGCGCGCTTTTCACTTTATATTTTTTTTCCGCCTCAGAGCCATGTTGAAAGTCCTCTGTGCAGCCGCAGTCGCCGGCGGCGGCGGCGGTGCGCGCCCGGCCTGAAAGCTTCAACGTGGACTTTCTAGGTGCGCCACCGTCGATTTGGCTTTCGCAAGCAAAAAGTAAAGAAAAAAGCAAGCGTTATAGGAGAGGAGGCGGCGGAAGAAAGAGTAGATGGTTGTACTTTTCTTATATAGGGACTTTAGGTAAACCTGCTTCCTGTAATAATTTTATGTATTACATATCGAGTCAGGCTGAGGGGTATATTTTCGCGCCTGCATAAAATTAGTTTATCAGTTCTGGCAAACTTACAAGTGTAATTCAACCCTATATTTAAACTAGAGTCTTGGCACATCCCCGATAATAAGTATGGCCTACAAGTTCTTTGGAAAACTAAAACAACCACCACATCTTGACTTATACCTAGCCGACTTCTTCAATTTCTTATTGATAACGCCGGTTTTTGCATCTTCATATCTTTTCAGATGGAAAGAACGCTTCGCTCTAACATAGAGAAAGGTTATAAACCCTTTTGCACCTAGTTTACCAAAGTATGGCGGGAAAAAAATAAAGGAAAAAAAAGAATAAAAGTTTCAGTGCTGCCAGTATCCTTTGGAACAAGTACACTTATTGGATGGATGGTAGCACGTATTTATACTATGTTATTTCCCTTACGGACGACACCACCTATTTTTTGTACGAATGCGGTCACAGAACCTAATCGTCCTATATTAGCCGTGCATGACTGTGGTGGTGTTTTTCTTAGTGGTTGATACGGCCCTGGTTCAAAGCATATTATTTTTAATAAGTTCTCTGTCCCCAATGCTCTTATACGGTAGCGCGCCCACACAGTGATTTTTCAATAAAAAGGAGCTGGAGCAGAGCAAGCCTTTCAAGACGACATCGCAAGCATGAAGTTTGCACAGGAAATTCGCCCGACGTCCATCCATTACTGGCGGCCGCCTAGACGAGAGCGATGCTCTCATCCTGCGTTGCCAGTATCTGCAGCTTTATTGCTGCAAATAAGATAGCGCGAAGTTTAACACGGAGAAACAGACTCGTATGCCGTGTATACGTCTCGTAATACCTAAGCATCTGTAGTTAAATATTAAATAGTATTGACGAGCATTCGTATGCCTCCATCTTTTTTCGCCACGCATACCACACGGTACACGAAGTTCCTCTCTGTGGGGTATATAAGACCCAAATGCAAGAGCTCCTGAACATGGAGTTTAACCTCTATCCATAGGGAGAGAGGCACAAGATAGTTATATGCTGGTTTCGGATCACTCCCTGCCTTTAGGTGGATGCTGTGTACGCCTGCCTTACACCTGCCGGGTCTATTTCGAAACACCTGGAAGTACCTACTTACTAGCTCTCTTAGCTCTTGAACTCTTGTCTCCGTGCATATGTTAAGCATTCCGTTCAAGGCGTATAAGTTCTTCCTTCATTGCGTGCTCCTCGGCAACGCAGGCACATACCCAAACTTTTCATGGGTTTCAAATGAGTCTCCACCCGGAGCTTACCCTAGTTACGTACTCACGAAGCTTACTCGCATGAATGTTTCGTCGACTGCCATCCATTAGCTCGACTATATATGTGTTCGGCCTCTGGCGGCCGTGCACATTACGTTTATGGTACAGTGGGCCATCAATTACATTCATTCCATAGGCGCGTGCCCGTTCCTGTTCCATCGCTTGTGTTACGGGGGGATCAGCCACCTGGCTTATCCCGAAACGCTCGTGTTCGCCGACATTTTCGTCCCACTCCGGCTCATTCCTTTGGTGTACCTCATCGGGGACGCACACTGCCTGTACTTCCCTACGGGGGGCTCCGAGGCTCCTCCCCCCCCCCCCCTCCGGCGATGCCGAAGTCCCCCCCCCCCTCCCGATCCTAAGATGTCATTACCAGAGACCTGTTACCCAAACCATTTATGGTTTCTTTTGAATTGCCTCTACATGTGCCCTTACAATGTGATTGTGGCTAAAAGCTAACTGCATCATTGTTGACGCGGGCGTGCACGGCTTTTATTCATAATTTCGCTTTATTTGGGAAAATCCTGGCAATAGAAAAACAAGCGCATTAGAAGCACCAACGGCCGTTCCCTCATCCATATTTTTTCACTTCGACATGTTCTTTTAATTTCCAGTGTGAACACCATGCACAGACACATTATATTTCACTCTGTACACAGGACAAAATTTATTATATGTTGAAAGAGAAAGAGGTAGCCAACTAACAATTATTTATAATGAAGTGGATAGCCTGTATGTCTAGAGAATGTTGCTATATGTTCAACTCGCTACAAATTCCTTTGCACACTTTGTTGACACTGAAAAAGACCTGCAGACTTCAGTTACCCCTTCGGCAGAGTGTTGTATCGACGGTGTGTGAAAAGCACGTGAATGATATGTGTCTCAGCATTGCTTCTCTTTCCAGTAGGTAATGCTAGCGACTCATGAAAAAAAACTTATGATAATTTACAACATTTATTGGGGATTGTAACATCGCAACGTGCATGCAGAGGCCATAAATATATATAATTAACTTAGTAACCGAAGTGGGGCCAAGCCGGAATCACTCGCAATCAGAATCAATAGCAGTCATGCGCAGCGGAGCTTCTACTAGGACCCAGAAAAAAAGGAGGCTGCAGTTTTTCTGGAAAGGCGAAGCAGTAGTAATGATAGCGAAGCATAAGACAATTACACGAAAAAGATTCTTTCCGTATAAATCCATGTAAGAGCCGCACGCCCAACCTGAAAGCAAATATTTTTTTTTAATCCAACCAAGAAGCAATCGCGTTGAGCGCGATTCCGATCGCGATCGACTGCAAATTTTCCCGCGCAGCGTACTTTCGCGCGTCGCAACTGTAAAATAACAGTCGGTTATAACTTAAGACAGGAGAGGCGCACCGCGCTGACCACTCAAGCGCAGCAGCCGATTTCCACCACGACTAAACAAATAGTCCCACTGACGCGACTCGGCCCAGCTCGAAGCGCGGGCTGCCATGTCCTCCGTCGCGGGGTCACCGACCGTCCGGCTCATGACGTCAGTCTGGAGTGCACGCCCACTGGTGGATGCTCGTGTGCATCCGCCTTTGAGCGGCACAGGCCGCTGCCTTCTAAAGTTATACACGACTACAGATGGTGAGAGGAGGCGATCGCGGACGTTTACGGCGGATTTCATACTCGTAGGTGGAAAAATTTGACAAAATGTCCCCGTCCCTTGTAAGGCTCTTCAAAATTGCGGCAAAAAATGCGACCCTCACACGAGTCTGTACGTTGGTTATACAGCCTATATGAATTGTAGTAACATTTACTCACTAATTAAAATAACAAACATCGTGCAATGCATGGACACTAAACCTATAAATATCCCGCTTGATGACCACGAGCAGTAGCTATCACAACGCTGGCATTATGATGAACGCCGGCAGCAGGGGCGAACGGATCGTACAGCCATGCGATTCACCGCGACTCCGAAAATTAGATTCATCATCATCTGCATATTTTCTGTCCACTACAGGACGGCTTCTGTCAGCGGTATCAAATTACCCCTGTCTCTTAACTTAGGCTATGTGATCTGCAACACTTGGGGCACGGAAAAGCAGCCTAATAAGGAAGACAGCGCGCATGAAGTTAGCAGGCCATCCCTGCTCGCCCTTGATCATTGCACCCCCAATGATTACCAACAATTGGATAGGGCACGCGGGCCGCGTAAGCGTCAACCGCGCACAGTAATTTGCAGCTGCGGCAGGGCTAGATGAGAAGACGCGTGCTCTCCTCCCGATGCGCGCAGTTGATCACTTGGCCTCCAACTAACCCGAATATTTAGCGCGTGGGAAGATAACGTCCATCAAATAAGTGTTACGGTTCAGCGTTACGGGCTTTTTCTCACACCCGTAGTGTATAGGTCGCTCACTCATAAGACTTTTGTACTTTATACAGAATATCACGGCGACGACGAGAGCGAAAATTTGCCTGAGGTGTCGATACAATTGCTGTCGCAATAAAAGTAGAAATAGAAAACAGGCGTTCAGCTCGCTTCTACCGCGGCTGCGGACGTTGCAATGTGCACCGGCTAGAAAGACAGCATGATCACCAACGACAAAACCAATAGTGGGCACCTCGCTTATCGGTACTTCGCCAGAAGCCGTCTGACGCTGAAAAGGAAGCGTATTTTCCACCGTATAAGCTCCCGCGGAAACATAAAAATAGGAGCGCAGGCAGACAGCGCGCTCGAGGGGACCAGTCATCTCGGATGGCCCAAGCTTGAGCTCTGTGCAGATTAACTCCAAAATGAAGCACGTGACACAAATATGTATGGCAGAGGCAGAAAAAGAAGAAGTGGAGGACCCGTGTGTTCTAGCCGCTAGGCGAAAGAAGACTCCACGCCGCTATCAAGAAGGTTCCTCAGCTAACGTGTTTCCATCAGCGAGTGACATGTACCGCCAGAGGTTCTATGAAGTATTTGGCACAGTTCTGTCTTCGTTAAACAACAGGTATCCACCTGATATGTGGCAGCATAAGTCCCACATTGAGCAGCTTCCCATAGGGAAGGAAGACGAAGCATATATAACGTAGTTCTACGGTGATGACCTTGAACCAGGATGCCTGATTTTGCACAGAGATATGCTGATTGACATTTTAAGCCAACAAAGGTCGGCATCATTGCACACATTTGGGGACGTCGTGGACATGTTTACGGGGGGCAAGGGCGAACACCTGCGAAACGCGTTGCCGGAAACGGCCAAGCTCAAAAATAACGTTGGCCATACCGGTCGCGTCAACCACATCCAAGAGGTCCTTTTCCTCCCTTAGGTGACTGAAAATGTACTTTCGGTCGACGACTGGGCAAGCCCGTTTGAACCATCTGGCAATTTTTTACGCCCACAAAAAACTCTCCCGCAAAATCAATTTGATTAGGATTGCCGACGACTTCATTTCCAGATCAAGTGCCCGAACGAACACTTTTACAATTTTGGTGAAATCATCGCATCAGACAACGAACTGTTGTCTTTATCAGGAAAGAAAAATGCACCAACTTAGAAGTCAAAGCAAACCACCTGGCTTAGAAAACAACGCTAAAATTTATACAAAGGAACGAAAATAGGGTCCATAACAGCGCAAGCAGAGTGAGGGCATTTGGTAAGAAAAGACACGTGGTTGCGCTATTTGTAAAACTCCCTACTTGTCTGTGCATTTTCCTTATTAATTTTTATTCGTCGTATGCTGCATTTGCCTCTCAATAACACAATGCAGGTTGTTCCTATATTTGCTATCGAGTACTTTCGCGCTTTTGAGGTATCGCTGTGTTATTTATTGTTAATATGTTTATTTATTTGGGCTAATATGTAATAATATGTTTATTTATTTTACTCTTTAATTCCTTGTTCTGCTTCCGGGAAATAAACGAAACAAACCAGTGGCATAAGGCATGCTTTGACATGTAATGAAACTATGGCGTTATGAAATCACATATACTTATGCTAATATTTCTAGTCATAAGTTGAGTTCAGAAATTGTTATATATCTTTTAATGTTTTATATGTTATGTCTTATCTTCTCTATAACTGACTTTCGCCAGAAAAAATATTTCTTGATTGTATTTTTCATATTAAATCTTTTACAAGGCGTTACATTGTTTTCTCATAAATGTGTAATTGTGCGACTTAATACGCACAACCCTAACGTGTTTAACAGAACCCGCTTGTCGCATGGCTCAACCAAGACACGCCAGTCTGTTGGCGGTGCGAGGGGACCGAGGATGTAAAACTGAATTGTCTCCTACTCTGAGGTCTTGCAGATACTCATATAAGCTCGTCACTTTAGTGAACAATCTTTCGAGGTCACACGAAGTTTCCAGTGTAATTGTTATTAAAGGTGATATATATATATATATATATATATATATATATATATATATGTATATATATGTGTTTGTGTGTGTGTGTGTGTGTGTGTGTGTGTGTGTGTGCGTGTGTGTGGTGGGGTTCGGAGAGATGGTGAGGCCCCAGCGTCCCTCCCCCCCCTCCCCCGGCAAAATGAAAACTTTCCGCCTATGCTGAGACTGACCAGAAAACGTCTGGCTCTCTCACTCAATCGAGTCAAGGGCGGCACTGCCCTCCGCTCGCGCGGCAGCTTGCCACAACACATTGTCCCCTCAACATCTTCGAACCATGACGGAAAGAGTGATTATAGAGTAGGCATGGGAAACAACAACTCTTTCAGAAGGCTTGTGTACTTGTGTCGCATTTGCGGCAGCCCTGGTACTGTTCTCATTTCTAAGCCGTTCCACGGCAGTTCGAGTTCCGTAATTCGGAGCTGCATTTGCAACATTGCCATTTGGTAAGAGTATGACACTCCCGTGGGCTCTTCTATGACACTAGACGTCTCCGTGTGCTAACCCTCATCCATCTGCCCCACGCGGTGGTGAAGTTCCATTCGGCTAACCATGCCATTGCGCAAGTTATACACACTGGTCACAACAAGCTGCTAGCCAATAGCTGAATGAGACACAAACCTGCACTTCTCGCGGTGCCAGAAGTAGCGGCTTGGCCTTTCGGATTCAGGCCCCAGATAAGTTCGTTACCAGTCAGTCCTTGTATACTTTTCTACCGGGATGGCTGCTTCCTCCAGGCTTCTCAGCAGGAAATCCTGCCGACTGCGCTAGTGTTGTTCGCGTGGCCCTTTCGCCGATGGTGAACGCTAGCCCACTCTTGTGTGTGTCGCCGATGGGAGGAGACTCAGACTGGAGTAAATACAGCTCGTTTATTCCACGGCGCACACTCGGCGCGTTAAAAGCCGTCTCCCCCGACCGTCCCCTAAGGTCTGCTCAAAACCCTCGCTGCACGGGGTACTCCGCAGTTCATTCATGGTTGTCGTGCAAGAGAGTCACGGTCCCACGGTCAAGGCACGTACAGGAACGCCTCCAGCAGTTGTGATGTAGGACCACCGTAGTCCATGAAATAACATTCATGTTGATATGGTCACCTTTTGAGGAGTGCAGATTAGTTGAGTGCACAGCTTCTTGTTTACATTTACATTATGTTTTATTTTTTTATTTCTCTGTGATGGCTGAAACGTCGTGTGACTGCACTACGCACAACTCATAATTTTTGACGCGTTTTGTAGTATGTCACTTAGCGTGTCTCATGCATTTCTTGAAAAATTGTGTACTTTTGTACCGCCAAAAACAGGTGGCAGCTACCCACTGCCCATGTCTTGTGATCATAGGGGGCACGGTGTTTTTTTCAGGCTGCCCTTGCGGGCTTTTCTCTCCTGCCTCCCCTAAACCTGTTTGAAATAAACCTTCGTCGGGCCATGGCGCTCAGCAGAGTTGTAGTCCGTGACGCGCACTCAAAATCATAAATCGGGGCCCCGTCGCTCTTTGAGTAAACGATTGCTGCCGCCGCTGCTCGTGACCCCTGCAGCCGTTCACGCACGCCGCACAGATGTACGAGGCGCTGACGCAGATGTTCTGCCCAACCCTGCTACGAGAGTTCACCTGCGCGCTTCTAGGAACAGCACGCCCAAGCAAGCTGCGACTCACGCCGACCACGGCATTCTGCCCGCAGCACCATTTCGTTGAAAAGAGCATGCCCGCTTGATGAAAAAAAAAAAAACAATAGACGTCAGCGCCGCTGCACTCGCGTATTCTCAAAGAAGTCACGTCGCTCTGAACGACAAACTTTACAGACGTCTTTTTTTATGTATTTTTATTTGCACAAAGGAAAAAAGCTACTGTTCCACGGTTTCAGAAATCCCTTGCGCATCATGAGGTATATGGAAGTACTTCTTGCACCAGTTCCGATATACCTTTGTTGAGTTTGGTGCACGTTTTTTGTATTCTGTTTCACAATTTGCCGCCGCCGTGTCAGGGTCTGCAGTGCCCACCAGCAGATGGTAGTGCTCCACATCTGAAAGAAATAATAAAGGGTTAGGATCACGTAAAATACCTTTTTGAGTTAACTCTGCCACCAGATGATAAAAAACTGGCATACCTAACCTTCGTCCGTCCAAAACTAGAATTTGCATCGTCCATTTGGCATCCCTCATAAGCATATCTATTCGCGCACTTGGAATCAATCCAGAACCGATCCACTCGCTTGATAACCTCAAATTCGCCGATGAAAAAATTACTGGTGTTACTTGAGTATTTCGTCACTCAAGCAGTCACTTGGTCTGTGATAGCGCACATCACGCCGTGTCATATCTCGCCTTTGCCTGCTCCTCTCTTTCTTCTATTACCAGAGACCACGCCACGTACAACTAAAACCACAGTCTAGAGTGTCCCCTCGACTCAACCATACCAAAGCAATAGCCCTTGTAAACGACCGCACGGCATCTATGAACTCATCCTTTTTTCCTAATGGGATAGTGCTGTGAAATTCGCTCCCGAACACATAGTGGCATACACCGAATGCAAAGGATTCCGCCATAAACTAAGAACCCTCCACACAGCCTCAGACGACCACTCTTCCGTACACTAACCAATCCTCATAAATATACACCTGCTGTGATTTCTTTTTTTCTGTTTACCTTTTATACTTTCGATGTATTCTGAATTGTATTTTTTACTTCACTGATTGTATTTCTAGTGTATTCATAAATTTTTGTTCAAATAATTGAGTATGTATTTTGTGCCCGCTTATGCCTTCGCGACTTTACGGCGAAATAAATGAAATGACATAAATTCCAAAAAACTCTGCATACCAGTTTGAATTAGTAACTTCAGCTTCACAATATTCAACAAGCACCACAAGGATATAAACCTACCAAAAATTCAAATAGAAAGTATGGTAGGAAATCACCTAATCTGGGCTGTTATTATGGGTAACCTGCAACTCAGCCGGTTCGCTACCCTTGTGCATTTCTGGCGTCCATGGTTTACGTACTTTTTATGGTTCGCCCCCTATGCACTGTGTTTATAACGATTTTTTTGCGAAGCTCATTTGCCGGGTAGTGACTTTCGCTAGTTGAATTAACAGGTTATGATTGATCGCATGCTTGAGCAAGTAAATGCAGCGAGCTGTTTAGCACAACGACAGCGTATAAAATAATGCGAGCGGCACTACCAGAGCCTTTCGGGCGTCCACTTTTGAAATCGGAAGGCTAAAAGGGAAAGTTTGAGGGTGAATATATCAAGAATAGCTCGCATTTCAAATTTGGGTAAATTGTTTTATCATCTCGCTTATTTTTTCCTGCAACACCGTGGTTAAAAAGAAATTATGGGGTTTTACGTGCCAGAACCACGATCTGATTGTGACGCACGCCGCAGTGGGGGACTCCGGGAATTTGAACCAACTGGGGTTCTTTAACGGGCACCTAAATCTAAGTACACGGGTGTTGTCGCATTTCGCCCCCATCGAAATGCGGCCGCCGTGGCCGCGTTTCGATCCGGCGACCTCCTGCTCAGCCGAACGCCATCGCCATTGAGCAACCATGGCGGGTCAACACCGTGGTTGAAGCTGAAGTGGTAAACCTGTCAATAAAAGTCAGTAACAAAACTGCACTTAACTATCTAGTGGATTGTGACAGCTATTTGACGACATAGTGGCAGCTAAGCTGGAGGGCAAATACAGAATATCGCATCCGCACCAAGGTAAATCGTAATTCCTATAAAGTTGGTGCCAGTTATATATCATCCCCTATATCTGCCGCCTCATATATATATATATATATATATATATATATATATATGTGTGTGTATATTGCCATGAATTCCACTAACACTTCCCCGGGTGCGAACTTGTACACGCACAGAAACACCAATATATGCGCACGAGGGAACAGGCACCGCCGTATCAGAATTAGTAGTTAGCGGTTGCCTCGCGGACAGCATGTTCTTTTATCGTCCACTTTAATTTACCGTTCTTTTATTCAAGAGAAGCTTGTATGGCCTCACAAGTTTCGGTGCCGTTGTAGGTGTCACCGCAAAAAAGTGTCACTCTCAAGGAGCCCGAAAATAACAATTGGTCGTCGGGCTGCGGATTCGAACCACCAACCTCCAGGTGGCGAGTCAGTCACTCTCGGTTCATCATACGCTGCTTTAATAGCGGGATTTTACATGCATAGGTGGTCAGCATGCGTTCGTGCCACTGCTCCCACGTTCGTTTTCGACATCTTCTTCCACAGCTTTCTGCGTTGCCGCTAATCATTCCAGCGTGGAATTTCTCTTCCGTTGTCGTAATGGACAGGCCGCGTTTACACCAGTATGAGCCATTGCTTAAGAGGGTATGATCCATTGAATGTGTTATGCAACGGACAGATTTAATTTTAAGGAAATTTTATGAAAATACATCCCGATGAACATGCCCGGGAAAGGCCTCGTCGTCGACGTGCCGATTCTAGCGTGAGGGCCTCCGAAGCCTAGGCGAAACTTCATAGAAGAGCCACGGACCCCGTGTTGAGGGCGCGCGATGTTGCGGTGTAAGATCAGCGAAGAGCCGCCGCCCCTGTGTGGCGGGAACGCAATATGAGGCCACATTTCAGCGTTGTCTAGCGCTCCAGGAACCTGACAAAGGTGTTGCACGCATGGGCAAGCTAGCACCAACTTTCCCGATGCGACGGCCAGGTTTCAACGCGAGTATCTCAATCGGAACTTCGGAGGCCGCTGCAGTATCTGTGATAGGTTGTGGTTCGAGAACAACGTGGTACTCGTCAGTGCAATTTGTTCGGAGGAACACCGAAGAAACACGCGACAAACATCGCTTACTCCCATTTCCTCGACAGGGGAAGGGCTACAAATTTTTGTTTAGTTTCATAACATAAATAAACCTTCGACTATTTCTTTTCTTTTTCTTTCTTTGGTTTTATGCCACCTAAAATTTTAAAGGAGGCGCGAGGAAGCGCTGTGCACAATGGCTTGAAGCGAGCCTCATCCCCGTTCGAGCACTGGCCGACGCAAGAGAAGATGGCAACACCGAAACGGTGTATCAGCAAGAAAAAACACAAAAGTAAACAAAGCGATCTAGCAAGGTAAAATCGTATATCTGGGAAATGGCTGTAAAGAGTTACGTGGTATAATTTTTTGTATGACTTGAACATAAGCATTCCTGTAATCTGCACCAAACTAATACTGATCAACTCGCCTCGCTTTATTTTTCATGGACTGATTCCTCCACTATAGAACTAATTCCATTTCCGCGGAATGTATTATATTTGTTCATTTAAGTAAAGCATTGTCATAGCAACAAATATAGACCACGATCACATGCAAGCAATGTAATATTCACGCAACGGTAACCTTTGATCTTAGTCAATCATACTGACACGTATGCATGTTTATCTTTCGCCGGTGGCCGCTTTACACCCGCTAACAAATGTTAAACGTTATCGCTCGGCGCAGGACGCGCCTGCATCGCAAGCTCCTCGAACGTTATCGATGCTTCTATCCGTTGCCTGTGGTCACCGACGCCCATGTAATCTGATAGTATGAGCGACGCGAATTGTCTAGAACTTTCTGGAAGACACGCGGGCAACAGGGAATAATCTGGAAACTTCGATGACTCACGTATAAAAGCCGACGCGTTTCGCCACTGATCAGATTTTCGGCGATCGACGACTGTGTTCGCCGCTATCGTTGTGCATTGAGTGCAGCTTGCTTTTGTGGGCACAGGTTCGCCCAATAAACAACCAGTTTCGTCATACACAGTTTTACGGCTTTTTTCTTCACTGTCACTACTACGTGACAATACGAAATGTTTGAAATTCAGAAAAAGCAAGTTCGTGGATTGTAACGTTGATGTCAATTATGCTCACGAAAAGCCTGTCCTTTCCTGGAATAATGAACTGTTGGCTTCATAGGGTTCGAATAAAAATAATAAAAACTCGGCGTCCTTCTCCTTTTGATATATATATATATATATATACATATATATATATATATAACATCGAAAAGGTTCAACCAAACGTGCCTCGCCGTCTGTGTCTTGTGGGCGCACCATGCGAGCGCGTGAGCTATAATTCACCTTGCAGTTTCGTTACACTCGGCGACACATTGACTCTTGCACGTCACATATGAATAGGTGGCACAGCACAGAGCTTTTACTTCGCTGGCGAATTCCGTTCCTTAATACGCAGCTCATGGATGGCAAAACTGCTCGTCAGTCTCCTGTCAGTGCGTGCTTCAGATGGTGAACACTTTCTAAGACAGTGGCGATAAACGATACTTCTCACTCTGTACACAATTGCTTTGATGGCGATTACTTCTCCTGCTGCAGATAGACCTCGTCCCTAGTCTGGTAACGCGGACCTCATATGAGGAGACCATCATAGTACCGCTTTTCCTACGGTTTCGTTTGAGCAGAGAGAGAGAGAGAGAGAGAAACATTTATTGGTAATGGGGCGGGGCGACTTCCTCTTAGGGTGGAGCCCTTAGTCAAGGGCCCCATTGGCTCGCGCTACCCAGCGTGCTGGCTGGATCAGCCGTAGCTGCTCTTGCGGGTCCAATCTGGTCAATTCAGTCTCCCAGGATGAAGGTGAAGGTGAAGGAATAGGGGAGTGGCCCGGAGGGTGTGAAGATTCCCAAGCGCAATGATTTACTTTGGGATTTGCTCCACAGTAGGGAAAGTATGAGGGACATCGTGTGGGAAGGAAGAGGTGAAGCTAAAAGAAAAAGGGGAATGAATTGGTTTGTAGCTGTCACCACGTGACGGCATCTTCTCGTTAAAGAGACTGGGTGGTGGGGGGGGGGGGGGGAAGTGTCTCCTACTATCTCTGTAATGTTGTACAGTTTCAGTGTAGTTCAGTGGTTCTGCCTGTGCGTCATCTAGGTTGGACAGCTCTTCCAATGGCGCCTGGTTAGCGAGCTCTCGGGATACCACATTAGCGCGTTCGTGACCAGGTGTCCAGACGATAGCACCCTGTGTAACGCTGTGGGGTGTGGGATAGGTGTCTGTAAGGTGTCACCATCCCTTGTGCCAAAGTTTTGCAAGCGGTTTTGGAATAAGTGATAACTATGTTGTCCATCCGGTGCCGGTATGGTTGAAGCGTGTACGATGGCTAAGGCGATAGCATCCTCTTCCGCCGTGGCACTGTCCACAGTGTTGAGCGTTGCGAAAGCTCTCAGAGTGTCGGTGCTATCTCTTACGATTAGACACACAGCACGTCTTGGGGGGTACCGGGCCAAGTTTGTGTAATGGACGGGTCTGTCGGATGTGTAATCGCCAATGAGCCAGGTCAGAGATTGTGCTTTTCCCTGTCTCTTGACTTTATAGCGGTCAGGGTGCATATTTCGAGCAATTGTCGCCAAGTGAATTTTATTTCAAATTTTCAAATGTAAGGGCAAGAAGTGTGTGCTCTTCCTGTTGCGGTTTTCCTGGTGCTTGGTATCCTACACGGAATAGAATGAGACGCCCCTACCTTGTCCGTTTGAGGCGTTGTAACTGGCTGTTAAGGTGGCCTTCCACTAGCTCAGACGGTTTTGTGTACCCCAAGTCGTTGTAGGAGTTGCGTGCACGCATGTTGGGGTAGTCCCAGCGCTGTCTGTACTGCCGTACGGAGGAAGGTGTCCATCTGCTTCGACTCAGTTCGAGTCAGGTTATGGTAGGGTAGGTGGTTGGTTGATCTGCTAATTATGAGGGCTGTCACGATTCGGAGTGCCTCTTCTTCTAGGAGTCCTTGTCGCTGGTTCGTAATGCGCTTTATCATGTGCGATACTGAGGCGATTTGTTGGCGCAGTATGTGTAGCGTGTGTGGGGCCTTCTCGTTGTATTGTATGTGAAGGCCTAGCACTCGGAGTATGTCAATCTTCAGAATATTGTTGCAATTGAGATACAATCTGATGGTTTGTGGTCTGTCGGCCCTATTGCCTTTTTAGAATACAAGCAGGAGCTCCGACTTCTCAGCTGCGCAGGTGAGTCCTCCGGTTGTTGCATACTCTTGTACTATGTTTACTGCTTCCTGTAGTGCATCTTCAACAGCGCCGTCCGACCCTGCGGTCACCCAGATTGTCACATCGCCGGCGTACAGGGCGTGCTGCACGTTCGGAAGTTTGTCGAGGAGCGGTGGTATCTTTCCCATGGCCACGTTGAACGGTGTGGGTGTGAGAGAACCAAACCCTGTGGAGTGCCGTTTCCGGTAAGTTTTATTATCTCTGACCGAATTTCACCTAGGCCGATGTTGGCTGCGTGGTCAGATAAAAAGGCTCGGATGTAATCGTAGATTATATTTCTGCATCGGGAGGATGCAAGATTGTTCAGAATGAGGTCGAGTGAGACGTTGTTGAAGGCACCCTGCAAGTCCAATGCCAGATTTGCTCTGGCTTCAGCTGTACTGGGAGCATCTACAACATCCTCTTTAAGGTGTACCAGTATGACCTGCGCAGAGAGACCTCATCGATAGCCGAATAAGGTGTTGGGGAAGTTTTGCTTCGCCTCGAGGTAAGGCTGGGGGCGCATAGAAACTACGTGTTCGGAGAGTTTGCCGATGCACGAAGCCAGTGAGATGGGTCTCAGACTTTGGAGGGGCAAAGATTTCCCAGGTTTTGTAATTAAGGTAATATCGGCGTGTCACTATTCTTGTGCAAGCGTGCTATTTTTCCAATTGTCATTGTATGCAGTGAGTTGCCGGATGGCCTCAATGTCGAGGTTGCATAGTAGTGCATAATAAATGCCGTCTGTTTTGCGCGCCGTGTTACGTCTTAAGCCGTGTAGGGCTGCCCTCACTTTTGTATCTGTAATCATCATCAGCCTATATTTATGTCCACTGCAGGACGAAGGCCTCTCCCTGCGATTTCCATTTTCCCCTGTCTTGCGCTAGCCAATTCCAACTTGCACCTGCAAATTTCCTAACTTCATCATCCCCCCTAGTCAGTAAGGGTCAGGCAAGGAGACACAATCTCTCCAATACTATTCACTGCATGCTTAGAAGTAGTATTCAAGCTTTTAGACTGGGAAGGCTTAGGAGTGAGGATCAACGGCGAATATCGCAGCAACCTTCGGTTTGCAGAAGACATTGTCCTATTTAGGAACAATGGAGGCGAACTACAATGATTTAAGACTTTAATCTAGAAAGTGTGCGAGTGGAGTTGAAGATTAATATGCAGAACAGAAACATAATGTTTAGTAGCCTGGCAAGGGAACAAGGATTCAGGATCGCCAGTCAGCCTATAGAGTCTGTAAAGTAGTACGTTTATCTAGGTAAGTTACTCACAGGGGACCCTGACGATGAGAAATTTACAGAAGAATAAGATGGGGTTGGAGTGCACAGGGCATGTACTACCAAATCCTGACTATGAGCTCACCAGTGTTGTTGAAAAGAAAAGTGTACAATCATTGTATTCTACCGCTGCTAACATATGGGGCCGAAATTTGGAGGTGAAGAAAGAACCTCGAGAACAAGTTAAGGACCGCACAAAAGGCGACGGAATCAAAAATGTTAGGCCTAACGTTAAAAGACAGGAAGAGAGCCGTGCGTACGAGAGAGCAAACGGGGATAGCCGATATTCTAATTGACATGAGGAGGAAAAAAATGGAGCTGGGCAGGCCATGTAATGCGCAGGATGGATAACCGGTGGACCATTAGAGTTAAAGAATGGATACCAAGAGAAGGAAGCACAGTCGAGGAGGGCAGAAAGGTATGTGAGGTGATGAAGTCTCTGTATTATCGGCATCTAAATGGGTTTCTTCCTCGTGTGGATAGTCTTTGTACTCCGCTCGGTGACCGGTAGCTATGTATATATCTGTTGCAGCGTTTGGAGGAGAGCCTCATCATTCATTCGTTCTTTGTGGATGATAGTGGGGACGTTGTTGCTTCTGTGCGTTTTTGTGTACGTCCGGTTGAGTAGTACTCTGAGGATGAGGAGAGACCATGTTTTCAGTGTATTTAGTGTGCCGTTGAGGCGATCGCAGAGGTTGATCCAATTGCTATTGGTGGTTGCTATTAGTGAGGCTGCTGTGATCCGTACGATTCTATTTCATCCTACGCTTGTGCCGCTGCCTCTTCCATCGCTTGGTCAGACCTCTTCGCACTTCCCATTGGTGGAGCAGAAGTCTGTCCAGATCCGGTGTATCCGTTGTTGCAGTGAGTTGATTGGTGGCAGCTTTAAAGTAAAGTGTAGCTGTTGTATCCACTCGTGCAGGTAGGACTTTTCGTGTTGTTCAGAGTTTGTTATGTTGTGTCGAAAGCATCTCAGTTCGTTATTTTGATTGCACGTTGTTAGGTGCGTGTGCCACACGCTGAACGTCAGCGGCTAGGATGCTTTGGTCACTGCCCAGGCTCTCCTTTAGTTTGTTCCAGGAGCACTGAGTCAACCCCTTTACCATTGTTAGGTAGGGGCAGGTATCTCTGCTTACACTGTTACCCGTACTGTTTGGTGCGTCAGGTTATGTCAGCGGAGCCAATCCCTTAAGGATTATGGCGTGGACTACACGGCTGCCTTTTGGAGTTGCAGTTTCGTAACGAAGGCCTCTCCCTGCGATCTCCATCGATGGCATCACGAGCATATTCGCTAGGCAGCGCGGCAGCAGCCGGAAGTAGAGTGTCCAGCGGTAACGTCGGTTCAGGGCCAAAGAGCATATAAAAGGGTGAATAACCAGCGGCATCGTGACGCGATTCCGGGGGGCGTTTCCAACGTTGCCATTTATTTCAGGAGGCCTCGTAACGTTCAAAAGACCGGGCGAGACTGCGACCACACAAGCGGCGCCGGGCACGGTAGTACTTGCGAGATACACCAAGATGACCAGCAGTTGGTTCCTCGTGAAGCTCATGCAGGACCGTTGAAAGCTGATGTTTAGGTACAACGAGAAGCAGCTCAGGGCCATCTGACTGGACGTGACGACAGTAAAATGTGCCATTCACGAGTACGAACATGCGCAGTAAGGCGTCGTTAGGGGCGGATTCTTCACGGTCAATGAGCGATCGCAAAGAATCATCATGACCTTGTTCGGGACCAATCTGGAGAAACTGAGACATAGGCATAACGCAGGGGCTAGGTTCGATGTATGATCCGTCTAGTGGATCAAGAAGGTAACGGGACGAGCAGTCCGCATCCAGATGGAGGCCGCCAGAATTGCAGGTAACTGAGTATGAGTACTCCTGAAGGCACAGCGACCAACGACCAAGTCATCCAGTAGGGTCCTTCAGTGAAGAAAGCCAACAAAGAGCGTGATAGTGACAACACGGAAAGGGCGGCCATACAATTACGGACGCAATTTCGATGATGATTAATTGGTTTTAATGGCGCAAGGGCCAGTTCTGGCCAAAACGTGCCAAGCGCATGGCGTAATGACGTATTAATGGGATCAAAGAGTGTAACACGGCTGTAAAGGGGCCTAAGATAAGTCTGTAAATTGCTTAAAATATAAATGTACTGAAATAATGGCAATGATTAGTTACCTGTGTTATGATCATAAAATGTTTCCAACGATGAATGGTTAGGCGAGGCGTATAGGAGCCTTGGAGGCAAGGGTCGTGAGGCACGTATGTGTTCTACAAATATGCTTACATTGCAGCTACAACCTCGAAGGGGGAGGTAGTGCTACAAATTACCTGGTCAAATGATTTTGATAGTGTCGGTTTCTTTTAAAAAGTTTAAGACCATGTTAAAATTGAAAAGCGGTTGATTGCTGAGAGAAAATACAAAGACGGCAAGTACTTTTTCCTCTCCGCTTCTATTTCAGGGCACTGTAGAAGAACGTGTATAACGGTAAGGCTATTGCCGCATCAACTACATGTTGAAGGTTCGCTTCCAGTCACAGTCAATAGGTGAGCATGGGTGCCGTAGGTATGACGTATCCTTAATCTGCAAAGAAGCACTTCCTTGTGTCTTTCTGTCCTTCCGTATCCCCAGTACCGTAATTTTGGCTTTATGATGTGCAGCTTATTTATTACTTCCGTATCCCACTGACTTTGCCAATACTTACTCAACTGATGTCGTATGAAAGGTTTGAGGTCTGTGACTCCTATGGGCATATTTATGTCTGTATCACTAAAGGCTACTGACGTAGCATTTTCGTCGGCACCTATATTTCCTATTAGCTCATTAGACCACTAACGACGCTCAATGAATCCGTGAACACAATAGCTTTAGTCATATGTGTCTCCTTTATATGTTTTACGGCCGTGAGTATGGCAACCGCCGTGAATATACTGGTGTGCGGGTTTAAAGCTCCCTATGTTAAAAACGAAGCTCCCAGAGCTGCATGAGCCACACCAAATGGAGACTTTGAAGCATCTGTGTAAAATTCTTCGCAACAGAACTTCGCTTGAAGTTCAAGAAAGTGAGAACGTATATGCGCTTGAGGTGCATGTTTTCATACTTGTACAAAAGAGATATCACACTCGATGCTTTTCCATTCCGAAGGTGGTGGAAAGCGAGTATGAGCCATTAGTAGGTTTTTTTCTAAGTGGGACATCCGTTTCCTCTGCCATTGTTTCCAAACGCCGGAACAGAGGAGTCCTCAAACCTGGGTGGTGGCGAGAAAGCCTGGCGGTGGATACGTTACAAATAATTGAGTTACATGGGTGTTGAATATTTAACTCTACCTTAAGGAAGTACAAGAAAGCTAAGTATGTTCTTTGGAGATGCCGGGACCATTCATTGGACTTAACATACAGGCTTTCTACTGGACTTGTCCTGAAGGCACCTGTAGCCAGGCGGATACCCAGATGGTGAACCGGATCGAGAATCTTTAAAGCACTAGGCGCAGCAGAGTGATAGACTATTGCGCCGTAGTCAAGGCGCGATCGTATCAGACTTTTATACAGGCTCAAAAGGCAGCGCCTGTCACTTCCCCAGGATGTGCGGGACAGAAGTTTCAGTAGGTTCATTGTTTTGAGACATTTCTCTTTAAGATGTTTCAGGTGAGGGATAAAAGTGAGCTTGGAATCTAAGATTATACCTAAAAATTTATGCTGAGAGTTTACAGATAGACGTTCTCCATTCAGAGAAATATCGGGATCCGGTAATATTTCTCTCTTATTTGAGAAAAGGATACAGGTACTTTTCTGTGGATTTAGACTAAATCCATTCTTATCCGCCCACTTACACAGTTTGTTTAGGCAAAGCTGTACCTGTCGCTCGCAGATTGCAAGATTACATGATTTGAATCCAATCTGTACATCGTCCACATATACAGAATAAAACATTGTGCGCAGTGTAACGGTATGCAAAGAATTCACTTTGACGATGAAGAGAGTGACAGATCAGCACCCCACCTTGAGGTACACCTGTCTCCTGAGTGAACTGGCCGGGATAGGACGTTGCCAACTCTCACACGAAATGTTCTATTATATAGATAATTTTCGATAACGCTCAGCATGCTACCGCGGATACCCATTCTAGACAAATCTCGGAGAATTCCAAAGCGCCACGTAGTATCATAGGCATTCTCCATGTCAAGAAATACTGATAGGAAGAATTGCTTCTGCATGAAGGCATCCCAGGATGTTCGCCTCCATACGGACTAAGGTGGTCTATAGTAGATCTACCTTCCCTGAATCCACATTGCAGAGGATCTAGTATTTTGTTATCTTCAAGATAATGAATCAAGCGCCGGTTTACCATTTTCTCAAAGAGTTTGCACAAACAGCTTGTCAACGCTATGGGTCTGTAGCTGACGGCTAAAGAGGGGTCCTTGTTCTCTTTGAGAATTGGGATTACGATGGCTTGTTTCCAAGCGGACGGAATGTGACCTGTAGACCACATGGCATTGAAAAGCGACAGGAGTGTTTTGTGAGTTTCTGGGTTTAAGTGTTTAATCATATTATATACTATTCCATCGGTTCCTGGCGCAGACTTGTTGCAACCTTTCAGTGAAGCCTGAAATTCAGCCATGCTAAATGGGTGATTGTATGGTTCGTTTCGCGTGCTTTTCCGATCTAAGGGCAGTCGCTCTGCTTGTCGTTGATATCTTAAAAATGTTTCAGAATAGTGGGATGAACTGGAAACATGTTCGAAGTGTGCACCTAGAAAATCAGCTTGATCTGTGAGGGTACCTCCCTGGATATTTACTAGCGGTAGAGGATGAGATTGCCGACCTTTTAATTTGTTTACTCTATTCCATGCTTTTCTTTCGTCTGTATACGAATTGATGCTACTGATATATTTATGCCAACTTTCCAGTTTTGCACGGCGGCGTGTTCTTCTTCCTTGCGACTTAATCGCCTTGAAATTAATTAGGTTCTCTGCAGTGGGGGAGTTACGTAGAAGATTCCAAGCCTTGTTCTGCTTCTTCCGCGCTTCCTTACACTCCTCATTCCACCATGGTATACGTCGTTTCGAAGGTGATCCGTTTGTTTGGGGAATGCATACTGATGCAGCATCAATTACAAATGCTGTAAAGTATGCTACTGCATCGTCAATACCAAGTGCACGGACATCGTCCCAGGGCAAATGTGTTATTTCGCGAAACCGCGCCCAGTCAGCTGAACCGACTTTCCATCGAGGAACGTATGCACGGCATTCAGCCTGCTTTGTAAGGTTTAAAGCGATAGGAAAGTGGTCACTTCCATAGGGGTTATTAATGACTTCCCAGTCCAGATACGGTAGAAGTGTGCCAGACACTATGCTAAGATCTATGGCGGAAAATGTTTTGTGTGTAGCGCTGTAGTATGTTGGTTCCTTCTTGTTCAGCAAGCAGGCACTTGAGGAGAATAGGAAGTTTTCTATTAACCGCCCTCTCTCATCACAACGAGAGTCGCCCCACAGTGTACTAAGCGCGTTTAGATCTCCGACGACTACGTAAGGATGGGGAAGCTTATCTATAAAGCTCTGAAATGTTGCCCTAGAGAGCTGATAACTCGGGGGGATGTATACAGACGTAATGGTCACCAATTTATCAACCAGCACTGCTTGGATAGCAACTGCCTCAAGGGGGGTTCGGAGGAGTAGTTACCGACAAGCCACCCCTCTGTCGACTATTATAGCTACGCTACCGGACGACGCCACCGCGTCCTCTCGGTCTCTCCGGAAAATGGCGTATTGCCGGAGGAAATTTGTTTGTGAATGTTTGAGGTGTGTTTCTTGAACACACAGCACCTTAGGATTAAACTTGTGTAGGATTTCTTTGACGTCATCGAGGTTGTGTAGGAGTCCTCTGACGTTCCATTGTATTATTTGTGTATTCATGTTGAAAGTGTTTTTTTGTGCTGTGTGTTTGAAAGAGACTAACTTAACTTACAGAGCCCTTGTCGGGCCCTGTGATGCGGGCTTTTTCTTTTTTGGAGCGATCGCGGGATTCTCGCCGCTCCTGAGGCGCTTGGAGCGCCGTCTGGCTGGTTGTTGTGTCCATCGCCTCTTGCGAGGCGCTGGACACGCGCTCTTGCGAGCGGTTGGTGTGACGGGAAGGCCTCGTCTCGAGGGACGAGGCCCTTGAGGCCACCAGCCCGGAGGTCAATGGCCCCTTCTTGTGAGTAGGCGGAGCAGCGCTAGCTGCAGCCGCCGAGGGGGCGGATGGCGTTGCTGGCGGCTCACTGCGTGTGAGCCGGACAGCCGCCGGAAGCCGTTGCGACGCTGCCCCCTGACGCGCCACTTCGGCAAAGCTGCTCTTCGGCAGGTATGACACCCGCCTGCGTGCCTCCTTGAATGAGATATTTTCTTTTACTTTGATTGTCACAATTTCTTTTTCTTTCTTCCAAGACGGGCACGACCGCGAGTATGCGGCATGCTCGCCATCACAGTTGACACAGTGCGGAGTGTTCTGGCATGTTTCAGAGGAATGTTCATTGTCACTGCACTTGGCACAAGTCGGCCGGCCTCGACAGTTCTGCGAACTGTGACCGTACCTTTGGCACTTGAAGCATCTGAGAGGATTTGGCACATATGGTCTAACTCGATTCTTGATGATGATGATGATGATATATGGATTTTATTGGCGCAAGGGCCAGGGATGACCAAAGAGCGCCAAGAAAGGTAGTATGAAACAGTCCATGAAGTGGTAAATGGCAGATGGTGATTGCACATGGGCTGTATAGGGGCCTAAAACCTACGATGTAAATGACGTAAAATATATAGACACTAAAATAATGAGAATGAGAAGTGATATGGGCTATGATCATAAAACATACTCTATGTCTGAATAATACAATAAAATTTGACAACACAATGGCACAGCTGCCTCACCAGTGCCCTTGAGCGCAAGGGCCCAGAGGCTTGTGCCTTACAGTACTACTATTGCAGCTACACCCTCTATAGAGAGGGCGTGCTACGAATCTCTTGGGCTAATAACGTGCAACACAACATCGTTTAAGAAATTAAGCACCGCTTTAGACCCGAAGAGTGGTTCTGCACCAAGAAATAGTGCGGGATGAAGGGGGATACACTGCTGGTAAGCTTGAGGAAAATGCTTTTTTCGTTCAGGCTCCGCTTCCCGACACTCCACCAAGACGTGGAGGACGGTCAGCCTCTCGCCACATCTACCACAGCTAGGAGGTTCAGTACCAGTTAAAAGATAAGAATGGGTACCATAGGTGTGCCCTATTCTCAGTCGGCAAAAGAGCACATCACATCGTCGTGATTTTGATAGTGGCGACCAATTCCCTAACTGGGGTTTGATTGCATGCAGCTTATTCAAGGTTTCGGTATCCCACAAGTGTTGCCAATGGCTCCTGAGCTTTTTACGAAGGAATGGCTTTAGGTCTGTGGTTGGGACTGCTATGGAGAAACTGCTAGCTTTCGTTGCCGTGGCTTTAGCCATTTCGTCTACTAGTACATTTCCTTCGATGCCTCTGTGCCCAGGCACCCAGCATAATACAACATGTTGGTTTGACATGTAGGTTCTGCATAGCAGTGCATAAAGGTCGTTGATTATAGGATTTTTATGTTTGTGTATTGATTTTAAAGTTTTCACTACACTTAAGGAGTCTGTGAATATAACGGCTTTTGTGAGATGTGTTTTTCTAATATGTTTCACAGCCGCCATCACTGCATAAGCTTCTGCAGTGAAGATGCTGGTTTCCGGGTGCAGGACGTCGGATTCTGAAAATGACGGACCAGCAGCTGCATATGATACGCCGGAGTGTGACTTCGATGCGTCTGTGTAGAATTGTGGACAAGAATACTTCCACTGGAGTTCAAGGAACTGCATACGAATGTGTACTTCTGAAGCGTGTTTCGTGATTTCCTCAAATGATAAGTCACACACTATCTCCTGCCACAGCCATGGCGAAAGCGGCTTTGCTGGAGCCATTATTTCATGTGTAGGGAGCGGAATACCCATGTCCTCACTCAGTTTCCTTACACGCAGTGAAAAGGGCTGTCTCACTGAAGGTCGGTTTTGAAAAAGTATACTAGACGTTGTATCGTTTATCGTTGAATAGCATGGATGTTCACAGTTCGAGATTACTTTCAGAAAGTATAAGAAACTAGAGTATGTCCTCTGCAGTTCAAGAGACCACACATCTGATTCTACATATAGGCTCTGTATGGGACTTGTTCTGAAGGCACCGGTCGCGAGGCGGATACCTAGATGGTGCACAGGATCTAGCATCTTCAGAGCGCTGGGTGAAGCGGATTGGTAGACTATAGCACCGTAGTCTAACCTCGACCATATAAGGCTTTTGTGCAGAGTCATGAGGCACTTCCTGTCACTACCCCACGTTGTGTGCGACAGGATTTTAAGGATATTTAGCGTTCTTAGGCATTTACCTTTAATGTGCTTTATGTGAGAAATAAAGGTAAGCTTTGAATCTAGTATGACGCCTAAGAATTTGTGTTCTGCATTCACAGGAACGCGTTCTCCATGGAGTTCAATAATGGGCTCTGAGACCAAGCATCTTTTTCGTGTAAACAGGACACAGGAGCTCTTTTGGGGATTGAGCTTAAATCCATTCTCATTAGCCCACTCGGACAGTTTGTTCAGGCCTAGCTGAACTTGTCGCTCACAGATGGACAGGTTACATGACTTGAATCCTATCTGCACGTCATCAACATATGCGCAATAAAATAAACTTCGCGGAATACAGGAGCGCAATGAATTCATTTTGACAATAAAAAGGGTGCAACTAAGGACGCCACCCTGAGGCACTCCAGTTTCCTGGACAAATTGCCTAGACAAAATGTTTCCAATTCTAACACGGAATGTCCGGTTAGAAAGGTAGCTTTCAATTAAGCTAAACATGTTTCCACGGATTCCCATTTCGGAAAGGTCTCTTAATATTCCGTAACGCCAGGTAGTATCGTATGCTTTTTCCATATCGAGGAATACCGATAGAAAGAATTGTTTATGAATGAAGGCATCACGAATAATGCCCTCAATGCGTACGAGATGGTCAGTCGTCGACCGGCCTTCCCTAAAGCCACACTGGCACGCATCAAGCAGTTTGTTCGATTCCAGAAAATGTAGAAGACGGCGATTAACCATCTTTTCGAAAAGCTTACAAAGGCAACTCGTAAGCGCTATTGGGCGGTAGCTTGTTACAGAGGAGGGATCTTTACCCTGCTTCAGAACTGGAATAACAACAGCTTCTTTCCATGCAGCTGGAAGGTACCCGGCAGTAAAAATTTTATTAAAAAGTACTAGGAGCGTCCTTAATGTGTCTGTGTGGAGGTTTTTAATCATGTCATACATGATTTTGTCGGCCCCCGGGGCAGAGCTTTTACACATGTTCAAAGAAGCTTTTAACTCAGCGATATTAAAAGGAAGGTTATAAGCGTTGTTCTTTGTGCACTTGCGGTTGAGTGCCTTGCGTTCAGCTATCTGTTTGTGCTTAAGAAATGATTCGGAGTACTGGGTCGAGCTCGACACACGCTCAAAGTGTTCACCGAGAGCGTTCGCCTGGTCCTCCAAGCCGTTCCCTTGTTCATTGACAAGCGGTAATGGGTGGGTTTCCTGCCCCCTTAGCCTTCTAAGTCCATTCCATACTTTAGACTCTTGCGTGTAAGATGTTATGCCAGACAGAAACCTCTCCCAGCTAGCCCTCTTTGCTTGTCGCCGCGTCCGTCTTCCCTGTGATTTTGCCAGTTTAAATTCTATGAGATTTTCCGCAGTCGGGGAGCGACGGAGTACACCCCACGCTCTGTTCTGTTTCTTTCGTGCCAGTCTGCACTCCTCATTCCACCAGGGAACCTGTCTTTTACCTGAGAGACCTTTTGTTTGTGGAATGAATTTTTCCGCTGCGTCGATTATAAAACCAGTAAAATACGCTACTGCATCTTCAATATTAAAATTGTTCATAAAATCTTCTGATAAGTACGTTGACTCTTTAAAACTTTCCAATCAGCGGACGGTATTTTCCAACGGGGGGCGTGGGGTGGACTATCATGTTCCTGTATTAAGTTAAGCATTACAGGAAAGTGGTCGCTCCCGAATGGGTTCTTGACAACATTCCAGTCTATGTAAGGAAGGAGGCTCGCAGTGCCAATCGCTAAATCTATAGAAGAATATGAATTATTGTGGATATTATAATACGTGGGCTCTTTTTTATTAAAGAGGCACACACCAGATGTTACCAAAAAGTTTTCAATAAGTCGACCCCTGGCATCACACCGGGAGTCTCCCCACAAAGTACTGTGAGCGTTAAAATCACCGGTTATAATATAGGGCTCCGGGAGCTGGTCAGTCAGCTTGTAGAACTCTGTTTTGCTAAGTTGGTGATGAGGCGGTATGTAAATGCAACAGATGGTTACTAATTTTTTAAAGAGAATTGCTCGCACAGATACCGCCTCAAGGGACGTCTGAAGAGAAAGGTTATGACAAGCAACAGACTTATCTACTATTATTGCTACTCCACCGGACGGGGTGACAGCGTCGTCACGGTCCCTCCGGAAGATAGCATATTGTCTGAGGAAGTTTGTTTGTTGGGGTTTTAAATGCGTTTCCTGAACACACAGCACTTTTGGCTTATATTTATGGAGGAGTTCTGTGATATCGTCGAGGTTATGGAGAAGTCCTCTCACATTCCATTGTAGGATTTGTGTGTCCATTTGAATAGTGTTTTATGCTGTATGTTCAAGAATGCAATGTTGGCTCACGGGCCTTTTCCAGGCGCCGTGACACGAGATTTTTCTTTTTTGGAGCGGTCGATAGAATCGCGCCGCTCCTTAGGCGCTGGTGGCGCCGTCTGGCCGGTTGTTGTGTCCATTGCATCTTGCGACGCGCTGGACACACGCTCTTGCGAGCGGTTAGCTTGACGTGAAGGCCTCGTCTCGAGGGACGGGACCTTGGAGGCCACCAGCCCAGAGGTCGATGGCCCCTTGTTCTGAGATGGCGGAGCAGCGCTAGCTGCAGCCGCCGAGGGGGCGGATGGCGTCACCGCCGGCCCACTATGCGTGTGCCAGACAGCCGCCGGAAGCCGTTGTGGAGCTGCCCCCTGACGCACCACTTCGGCAAAGCTGGTTTTCGGCAAGTGCGATACCCGCCTGCGTGCCTCCTTGAAAGTTATGTTTTCCTTTACTTTAATAGTTACTATTTCTTTTTCTTTTTTCCAAGATGGGCACGACCGCGAGTAGGCGGCGTGGTCCCCATCACAGTTAACACAATGTAAAGAGCTTTCACAAGACTCGGAGGAATGTTCAGGAGCACTGCATTTTGCACAAGTTTGGCGGCCTCGGCAGTTCTGGGAACTATGGCCGAACCGCTGGCACTTAAAACATCTCAGAGGATTTGGCACGTATGGCCTTACACGAAGTTTGATGTACCCGGCCTCGATGGACTCGGGCAGAACACTTGAATTGAAAGTAAGTATTAAGTGCTTGGTCTGGAGTTCTTTGCCATCCCGCCTCATTTTAATCCGTCTAACATTGATGACATTCTGGTCACTGAAACCCTCAAGGAGTTCAGCCTCACTCAGCTGCAACAGGTCATCATCTGAGACAACGCCACGGGTGGTATTCATGGTACGGTGTGGGGTTACTGTTAGTCGGGCATCTCCAAATGACACTAGATTGGGCAGTTTCTCGTATTGTTTCAGATCACGGAGCTCCAAGAGGAGATCTCCGCTTGCCATCCTGGATGCTTTATAGCCTGGTCCAAAAATATCAGTTAGAGTCTTTGACACGAGGAAAGGTGAGATTGTTCGTACTGATTTGTCTGTTTTTTCTGAGTGGATCACATGAAATCGGGGAAAGTTCTGTGGTTGACGTCCAAAAAACTGAAACACATCTTCGGTGCGCCCTCTTTTCAGACGGCGATCAGGGAGTGGTGGAAAAGGACTAGCCATAAGAATATCTGGGTTTTCGGCAGCAACGCCAGCCACCCACCATGGAGCCCAACAAAGGGACGCTGCAGGACCTGTAAACAGAAGACCTGCAGACGCCAGCTGTACGTCGCCACTATAACCAAATATGGAATATCCAAGGTTGGCTACCCACACAAGGTTAACCCTTGCCGCCCAGAAAATCAGAAGTAAAAGGAAGTGAGTAGGAGACAGGAAAGATTGAAAGTCAGAGAGAAAGACGAAGATTCAGGAGGAGGACAGGAAAGGGCGACTGCCGATTTCCCCCGGGTGGGTCAGTCCGGGGGTGCCGTCTACGTGAAGCCGAGGCCGAAGAGGTGTGTTGCTTCCGCCGGGGGGCCATAAAGGTCCGAACACCCGGCATCGGCTCAACCCCCAGGATCCCCTTTTCCCCGGACACGGCTAAGCCGCGCACGGCTACACGCGGGAGGGGCCAACCCTCATGTGCTCGGGTCCGTGGTGTCGCAACACACCAAACGCCTGCTTACGCAGACGCCCCTGCGGGCTCGAATCTTGAGGTACCCGGTCTCGATGGACTCGGGCAGAACACTTGAGTCGAAAGTAAGTGATGATGATGATATGTAGTGTTTAATGGCGCAAGGGCCAGCTATGGCCAAAGAGCGCCATGACACATGGTGATGGGTTCTGAATGTATTATAGATGGAGTGGACAGTAGGATGCAAATGGTACATAAAAGGTGGCTGTAAAGAGGCCTAAAACAAATCGCTATAAATTGCGTAAAATATATGAGTGTTAAAATAATGACAAAGACTAATGATGTGAGCTATGAGCGTAAAGGTTTCATTACACAGCGGTGACATAATAAAGTATATGCAATAGCACTATTGCCTCAAGAGGTCCTTGAAATCAAGGACTGAGAGGCACGTGCTGTAAAATGTTTTTCCACTGCAGCTGCAGCCTGCAAGTCGAGGCTGCGCTACAGATACCCTGGCCAGATGACTTGTAACGTGTTTACATCTGCTAAAAACTTTAAGACGGCATTAAAATCAAAAAGCGGCTCATGGCTAAGAAAGAATGCTGGGTGAAGAGGGATGTGCTCACGATACGCGGGATAAAAGTACTTTTTACGCTGAGCTTCTATTTCTGGGCACTGGATAAGAACATGGAGAACTGTAAGTATGTCGCCACACCTATCACATGTCGGAGGATCACTTCCTGTAAGGAGATACGAGTGTGTTCCATAGGTATGTCCTATCCTTAACCTGCAAAGAAGCACTTCCTTGTGTCTTGTTGTTTTCTGAGATATCCATTTCCCAATTCTTGGCTTGGTTACATGTAGCTTATTTGACACTTGATTGTCCCACTGCCTTTGCCAATATTTCCGTAATTCATGGCGCAGGAAGGGCTTTAGGTCAGTGAAAGGGATGGCTATGTTTGTGTTTGTATGTTCAAAAACTACTGAAGTGGCACTTTCGTCTGCAGCTACATTGCCTTTGATACCTCTATGGCCAGGTACCCAGCATATTATGATTACTTGGTTGTCCTTGTAAGCTGAGCATAGCAAGCTGTACAGTTCGTTATAAACTGAGTTCTTGTGTTTTCGTAGACTCATTAGAGCTCTAACGACACTCAATGAGTCTGTGAACACAATTGCTTTTGTAATATTCATTTGTTTTATGTGTTTGACTGCTGAAAGGATTGCGTATGCTTCCGCTGTAAAAATGCTTGTATGCGGATTTAGTGCCCCGGACACTGTAAAAGATGGTCCCAAAGCTGCGTAAGCAACACCAGTAGAAGATTTGGAGGCGTCCGTATAAAATTCACTGCAAGAATACTTCTCCCGAAGTTCAAGAAAATGCGAGTGTATGTGTGCTTCAGGTGCCCATTTTGATATTTCTACAAAAGAGACATCGTACTGGATGGTCTGCCACTCCCAAGGTGGTGGAAGCCTAGTAGAAGCCATCAGGACATTCTCTAGAAGAGAGAAGCCTGTTTCTTCCGACAGGGCTTCCAATCGGAGGGACATAGGAGGCCTAGTGGCTGGGCGGTTACGGAACAGCCTGGCCGTGGACAAGTCCTGAATAATTGAGTGGCATGGGTGGTCTACTGCAGATTTTACCTTCAAGGCATAGGAGAAACTTAAATATGTCCTTTGGAAGAATAGAGACCATACGTCTGACTCGACGTACAGGCTTTGTACAGGACTAGTCCTGAAGGCACCTGTAGCAAGGCGGATGCCTAGGTGGTGAATAGGATCCAGCATTTTCAAAACACTAGGCCTCGCAGAATTATAGACTACTGCTCCATAGTCAAGACGCGATAATATAAGACTTTTGTATAACTTTATGAGGCATCTCCTGTCACTTCCCCAGGATGTGCGTGACAAAAGCTTCAGCAGATTCATAGTCTTGAGGCACTTTGCTTTAAGATACTTCAGGTGTGGGACAAAATTTAACTTGCAGTCTAAAATGATACCTAGAAATTTATGTTCACGGCTTACAGATAGTCGTTCTCCATTGATATCTATTACCGGGTCCCGCAGTACACCCCTCTTGTTAGAGAAGAGGACACACGTACTTTTTTGAGGGTTTAATTTAAAACCGTTCTCGTCCGCCCACTTAGACAATTTATTTAAGCCAAGCTGTACTTGTCGCTCGCAGATATTTAGATTGCATGATTTGTAACCTATTTGGATGTCATCCACATACACAGAATAAAACATACTACGTGGCATGACAGTATACAGCGAGTTCATTTTGACGATAAATAAAGTACAGCTCAGCACACCACCTTGAGGTACCCCAGCCTCTTGCGTAAATGGACGAGACAAGACGTTACCAACTCTCACACGGAACGTGCGATTGGAGAGGTAACTCTGAATCACAATCAGTAAGTTGCCTCGAACTCCCATTCCAGAAAGATCACGGAGGATTCCAAATCGCCAAGTTGTGTCGTATGCCTTTTCCATATCTAAAAATACTGACAAGAAAAACTGTTTGTGCACAAAGGCATCACGAATATTTGTCTCGATGCGGACAAGGTGATCTGTTGTGGATCTACCTTCCCTGAAACCGCACTGTAAGGGATCGAGTATTTTGTTACTTTCAAGAAAATGGATGAGGCGGCGATTGATCATTTTCTCAAAGAGCTTGCATATACAACTTGTCAGAGCTATAGGCCTATAGCTACTGGCCGAAGAAGGGTCCTTGCCATCCTTGAGAATAGGAATTACAATTGCTTCTTTCCATGCAGTCGGAATGTAGCCGGCAGAGAACATGGTGTTAAAGAGTGACAATAGTGTTTTGTGGGTTTCAGGGTGTAAGTGTTTTATCATTTCATATAGTATTCTGTCACTTCCTGGAGCAGACGCGTTACTACAATTCAGTGAAGCCTGAAACTCCGCCATGCTAAATGGACGATTGTATGCTGCATTGGCTGTGTCTTTCCAACCCAGAGGCTGTCGCTCTGCTTGTCGCTGATATCTTAGAAATGTATCTGTATAATGGGAGGTACTGGAAATATGCTCGAAATGTGCTCCTAGACAATCAGCCTGGTCCTCAAGAGTGTCTCCTTGTGTGTTTACTACAGGTAGAGGATGAGTTTCGCGGCCTTTTATTTTGTTTACCCTGTTCCAGGCTTTGCGTTCGTCTGTATAAGAGTTGATGCTGGATATGTACTTTTCCCAACTTTCTCGTTTAGCGCGGCGGCGTGTTCTTCTACCTTGTGATTTAATCGCCTTGAAGTTAATTAGGTTTTCTGTGGTCGGGGAGTTACGAAGGAGATTCCAGGCCTTGTTTTGCTTTTTCCGGGCTTCCCTACACTCCTCATTCCACCATGGAATACGTCGTTTCGAAGGCGACCCATTTGTTTGGGGAATACATACTGATGCAACATCAATAATAAACGCTGTAATGTATGCTACTGCAGCGTCAATATCAAGTGAACAGACATCGTCCCAGGGCAAATGTGTTTCTTCGCGAAACCGCGCCCAGTCAGCTGAGTCGACTTTCCATCGAGGAACGTGTGTAGAGCACTCAGATTGTTTTGTAAGGTTTAGTAGGATGGGGAAGTGATCACTTCCATAAGGGTTATTGATCACATCCCATTTCAAATACGGCACAATTGTACTGGACGCTATGCTTAAGTCTATGGAAGAAAATGTTTTGTGTGTAGGGCTGTAGAATGTTGGTTCTTTTTTGTTAAGCAAGCAGGCACTTGAAGAGAGTAGGAAGTTTTCTATTAGTCGTCCTCTCGCATCACAACGAGAGTCGCCCCACAGTGTACTATGTGCGTTTAGATCACCAACGACTATGTAAGGGTGATGGAGTTCATCAATAAAGCTTTGAAATGTTGTTCTAGAGAGTTGATAACCTGGGGGGATGTATACAGACGCGATGGTGACTAGTTTATTGAACAGCACTGCTTCGATAGCAACTGCTTCAAGAGGAGTTTGGAGTTTCAGTTTCCGACATGCAACGCCTCTGTCGGCAATTATAGCTACACCGCCTGACGCTGTAGCAGCATCGTCCCGGTCTTTCCGGAAAATGGCGTATTGCTGTAGAAAGTTTGTTTGTGTGGGTTTAAGATGTGTCTCCTGAACACACAGCACCTTTGGATTGTATTTGTGTAAAAGTTCTTTAATGTCATCGAGGTTGTGCATTAAGCCTCTCACGTTCCAGTGTAATATTTGTGTATCCATATTGTTTGTGTTTTTGGGCTGTGTGTCAAGAGATGAGTCTAGTTGGCTTACGGAGCCTTTCCAGGCGCCGTAATCCGGGGTTTGTCTTTCTTGGAGCGGTCGCGAGAATCGCGTCGCTCCGGAGGCGCTGGATGCGCCGCCTGGCTTGGGGTTGTGTCCATCGACTCCAAGGAGCCGCTGGACTTCCGCTCAAGCGAGCGGGGTGTTTTCGGGGTGGGCCTTGCCTCGAAAAGCAGGGCCTTGGAGGCCACCAACCCAGAAGTCGATGGGCCTTCCTTAAGAGACGGCGCAGCAGCGCTGGCTGCTGTCGCCTGGGGGGCTGGTGGCACCGCCGCGGCCACACTCTTTGTGGACCGGGCCGATGCCGGAGTCTGCTGCGACGTTGCCCCCCTACGCGCCGCACCAGAATACCCTGTGGAATGAAGAAAAGAGATACGCTTTCGTGCTTCTTGGAATGAAATGTTTTCTTTTACTTTGAGGGTTATTATATCCTTCTCTTTCTGCCACGTAGGGCACGCTCTAGAGTAAGCTGCATGTCCACCGTCACAGTTCGAACAGTGGAGTGTGCCATCACAGTCATCTGAGGGGTGACCATGGTCACCACACTTCGCACAGGTTTGTCGGCCTCGGCAGCTTTGTGAACCGTGGCCATACCTCTGACACTTGAAACACCTTCGAGGGTTCGGGATATATGGTCGGACTCGGACTTTCGTGTATCCTGTTTCTAACGTTTCTGGCAGCACACTGGACGCAAAGGTGACGATCAGATGTTTAGTTGGAATTTCTTTGTTTTCCCGTTTGATTATTATTCTCTTCACTATGGTAACATTCTGCTCCTTCCAGCCCTCTAGGAGCTCTTCCTCGGTCAGGTACAGCAGATCATCGTCGGAAATCACTCCTCTGCTTGTGTTCATGGATCGATGTGGGGTCACTGTGAGGTTCACACCACCGAGTGAGACCAGATTTGCGAGTTTCTCATGTTGTTGTTTGTCGCGGACCTCAAGAAGGAGGTCACCGCTCGCCATCTTTGTAACTTTGTAGCCGGGACCAATTGTTTCGGTGAGATTTTTTGCAACAGTGAAAGGTGAAATCATTCTTACGGTCTTTTGAGGGTTTTCACTATGAATGACATGGAATCGTGGAAAGGTTTCTTTGCGTTGAAAGAAAAATTGAGCTGTTTCTTCGGTGCGCCCTCTTTTTGAAAGAGGACGATCAGGTAGTTTAGGGAATGATGAGAATGCCATACAGGTTTATTGATTTCGGCAGCGATGGTAGCCGCCCACCATGGAGCCCAACAAGGGGACGGTACAAGGTTTGAAGATTACCTGCACACGCCAGCTATACACCGCCACTATAACCTAATATATATATCCAAGGCTGGATATAATACACAAGGTTAACCCTTGCCGCCCAGAAATTCGGAAGTGAGAAGAAGTGACTAGAAGACAGGACAGATGGAAAAAGTGAGAGAGAAAGACAAAAGATTGAGGAGGGGGACAGGAAAAGGCGACTGCCGATTTCCTCCAGGTGGGTCAGTCTAGAGGTGCCGTCTATGTGAAGCAGAGGCCAAAGAGGTGTGTTGCCTCCGCCGGGGGGCCTTAAAGGTCCAAACACCCGGCAATAGCTCAACCTCCAGGATACCCCTTTCCCCAGACACGGCAAAGCCACGCACACTACGCGTGGGAGGGTCCAACCCCCGTGTGCTCAGGTGCGTGGTGGCGCAACTCACCAAACGCCTGCTTGCGCAGACGCCCCTGCGGGGCAGATAACAGCCGCAGTTATTGCGTATATATGTCTGTTGCAAGCTGCCACCCGTGCATTGGTCAAAGAAACCACAAGCTGTGATCATAATTTTTGCAGACTCTGAAAGCCGGAAAACTAACTTGCCTGTGATCGAGAAAACAACTGCACTTCATTTTTTTCTTTTTTACAAATAAGCAGGAAATGCCACAAGAAGCATAACATGCTAGCCCACTAACTCCATTGGTTCGATATCTTTCTTCGAATCGATCAGTCAATCTGTTCGGAACACATACTATTATGTATCTGTTGCGGAACACATTTGCTTGGCGGAAGCGCTGAATGTGCTTCTAAGAAAAGCCAGTTTTATTAATGGTAAGCAACTCGAGGAATGGAACGCAGGCTTTGATCAGTGTTGCAGATGTGAAGTCAGCTAGGACTCTCTAGGGTGCAACGAAGCGAATAAGGCCGCGATAAAGCAAAAAAATCAAATAAATAAACAAAAAAAAGAACTTGCGGCAAACCAGCAGCAGGCGCAAATTATTTACCTTTCAGCAGCAATCTTTACTTCGAGGCTTTCTTTCTTGACCTTTCTGCGAATCCTTCACTTTATCCTAGTGCTGTTCGACGATGAATTTGCAATTCCAATGAACTTCCGATTTATCGCTTCCGGCACACGGCATGCCATCGGCTCACCTGATGAGCCAGACTACGTCTGCGCCTAACCGATTCCGGCCAGCGTCATTTTTCACGATGGGCATATAGAAAGGTAAGCACTTTTTTACGATTTTAGCAAGTATGTGGAATTTCGATGGGCTAGTCGAAGTCCTAGCTTCCATACTTCCGTATAAGAGTGTACGTTTCAGCGACGTACTATTGCATGATTTCATGGTACAGCACGGAAGATGACTGGGCGCGATCAAATTTAACACACATATCGCTGACTTCCGGCAACATTATTTTCATATCTGCATGCGTAATATACACATACAATACAGCACACATACAACCAGAAAACCAAGCAACTGATACGCACAAATACACAGGAAAAAAGAAACAAGAAGGCACAATACCAATATGTTTAGCAACAAATATGTCAGCTGAGAAAGTTCTATCCGCTCACTCGAGCAGCTGACCTCGCTTAGGTGTGAAGTGATATACAAGTTTTCCAGCAAACGTAGCTCTTGTTAGATATATGGATCTTGTTGTTTGGTTCTAGTGTTTGTAGGTTGGTCTCATTATTGACTGCATTTATAGAATGTACATATACTGTTTGCATGTCATTCGTGTAGATGTCAAAAAATTTATTCTTTAACCAAAGACTACAGACCATATTTCTTTTCTTAGGCAAGCCTACTACATCTAAACTTAGCTACAATGGAGACATATAAAGTAAACTGTTTAATAGGGATAGGGGTGCCATTCGGCGACCGACAGAATATAAAAAAAATGTGGTTGATCCCTCTTATATAGGAATCGGTATAGAACACGAAAGTGAAACGTGTCTTCACAGAAGTAGTGTAATGTTTATTGCACATTGATATATAATGTCTATTGGTGTTTTGTGGCTAAAGCGCCCTTGGGCGTTGATGCACCCACGCTGACGCCTGGTGGCACGTCTCCTCCATCACGACTACCAACGTCGATGACCATGAGCAACCGTCGTGCATATGGAAGCTGCACTACGCTGCACACGCTAGCACAACGCGAAAGACGAAGCACGTAACTGACACACTAATACAACGCGCAAGACAAAGCACGTAACTGAATCGTCACCGAGTCAAATCAGCGCGTACAGCGCGTCGTAATTGCAGCCTCCGCGATCAACTTCAGAAACATTTTCAGAGCTAATTGCGGAGGCCACGCTCCGCTGTGCTGAGTACGGTGAACGCCACCTAGGTGGCGTTGGTAGTGCTTCTTGATGCCAGCGTCCCTTCGAATGCTGGCATCGAGGCGTCGAAGTGCTGAGACCACCGAAGCGTTCACTGTCGGTGCGCGTTAGTGTCATAATGCAGTACTTCTCTTTTCTGCTCGTAGGCGGCGGCACCGCCCCGAGCAAGAGCGCGGGTACACGGAGGAGTGTTAGATATATAAGGCGCGTCTGTGTAGCTCTCTGCAAATGCGTTTGTGGCGCAATGGGTTAAACGCTCGGCGATCTATCGTCGCGGACCGAGAGGTCGTGGGTTCGATTTCTAAATTTTGCATGTTTGTGGAACTTTTTCTTCTGGTTTCTTTCTTTGTATTATGTTCTATGACGTATTTCCGTGACGGAAATACGTCAGTGAAGTCTTGGTGGACCCCGGCATAAAACACTTTCGTGTTAATAAAAGACATTCTAGCATGTATTCCCATGGCAAAAATGTGGCAGGTGCTCATCCACTCCATGGGAACGCTTGCCTGCCGGTGATCTTCAAAGGATCGCGACCTCTCGGATCGCCATCTCTCGTACTATTCTGCAACTACACCGCCCGAGCTACGTGTAGAATCCTGATTACAGGAGACGCAAGAGCCATGCCGGGAGAAAAGAGGCCGCGTGAGCGTCGAGCACGCCCTCGAGGACTGTAGCTATTCACAAGTACTGCCGCTGAGGATTGTCCCACACCACAATTACGCCTGGCAGGTGGTACGAATAGTGACTACCGAAGAGCATGGACGTTGCCGCGTCGCATGTGAAACGGACCACGTGCTGTATTGATTTCAACTGATATGAATAATACCGCTTTGAGCCGAAACGTATAGTTCGTCATATGTCCAGGACGTAAAATTGTGGAGCACACTTCAGCAACCGATGGTGGAGCCTTGAAAAGTATATTACTTGTACTATTTCACGTTTACTGGCATCAAACTAGAGGCCTCGCCGATCTGGCTGCGCTTATTGCATCAGTTATCGACAGGGACGAGCGCGTTGCTGCACGAGTTCAAGTCATGCGAGTGCAGCGGTAAGCGAGCTCTCTTGTGCGCAAGAGAGTTTGAGCATCCTCGGCAAAACACATGAATGAAATGAAGAAGTCGACAACAGGAGAAGCAGAGTGTGTAGAAAGAGTTTACAGACACATTGGCACCAAAGCGGGCACTGACCAAGGTGCGTATGAGCTACAGAGACTTGATCAAGAGGTCGGCAACAGAAACAGCCGAGTGTAGAGAAAGAATTTAAGTCAACACAAAATAGAACGATAGCGGGCATTGAGCGCTGGGCTATAGATAGAAGTGAAGCAGTAGTGAAGTGAAAACATGTTTGTAAGCATCAACGAACGCGTGTACCATGCAATGGGTGCAAGTTACAGAACCTCTGGTGGTCAAAATTAGTCCGGAGTCCCCCGCTACGGCGCGCCTCATAATCATATCCTGGTTTTTGGACGTAAAACGCTAGAATTCAATTTCATTGCTTAAACATCAAAGGAAGATTCCCTTATTGCCAATTCACACATATGTGCTTGGGATCTTGCCAATTATTTTCTTCTTCGCGTCCTCTATAGGTAATACGGATGGCAGTGAAAACGGGGGCCGTCGTACGCAAGCCACGTTTGAAAGCCATTAGTCTATTCTTCACTTACACTAAAAAGCGATCAATATACTGAAATAAAATTCAACTGCATAGCAGAACGTCTAGATAAAGCAACAATAACATAGCGGTGCATCTCGCCGGGACAAGTTAATGTTCGCAATTTGTATTCCAGACACGTACACAGACCTCTCGGTACTACTAAAGAAAACGCAAGAGTCCCTGTGCACGGTCACGCTATAGCTTCAGTGGAAGCGGCCGTGAATTTAAATTGCGGTAGAAGCAATTGCGAAGATGTACCAGACCTCTCCGCCCTTTTTTTAGTTTTTCTTTTCATCTTTCAAACCAAGTTGTGTACTTGGCGAACTCTAAACATAAAGTCGAGTAAAGGTCGCAGTACCCGTAGATTTCTCTTTATCGATCGTATCGCAATCTATAGCTAGAGACGTTTCAGCATTATGACCTAATCTCCGAGACAGGGATACATGCTGCATATTGCAAAGGCCACAATATTTTAGCAGACATTTGGGCCTCAACATTACCGCGTATACGGTGAAATTTATAGACGTTAAGAAATATTGTTTCTTCTTTTGTACGTAGATGGTGAATGCACTCCAGCACTTGATCTACAAATAAATAAGTATGCATGCATTTGCGTATTTTAGAGCGTTATTTGTCATTGTGAATTTTTAATGTCGTTTTTTTTTGTATGTTTTCAAGCGTTTTTGTTCATTCTGAGATTTTACGTGGCAGAACCACGATCTGATATGAGGCACTCCGTAGTGGGAGACTTTCGATTGACTTCCACCACCTGGGTTTTCTCTACCGTGCACCAATTTCACTGTACACGAGCGTTTTAACATTTCACCCCCATCGAAATGTGGTGGCTATCAAAATGGCAGTGCGGCCACTATTGAAATGTGGTCAAGGCGGCTGCGGCGATTATTACTCGTAATAGATGATATATACATTCCCCCTCGCGCTTTTTATTTTCTTAAATTTAACCCTGCTATAAAGCAACGTTTGTGGTAGAAGATATGCAGGGCTTCCACATTTTTCCATTGCTGAGAATGAAGGCATGTGGATTGCTATTGTGAAATGTTTCAAAGACTGGAAAAACGCTTCGCATAGGATATTTCCAACTCTAATTTGAGTCTTACGAAATTTCTGTAAACGAATTGCCATAAGTCAGATTGCTAAGCGATTAAACTTTTCTCGTTTCAGTTTTGATTCCGCACTTACTAAGATCGGCTCTGCTCCGCTGCTAAAGTTAAATGATGATATGGATATATATAAGTGCGTTATTACGAGGACAGCATCACAAATATACCACGAGTGAGAGGCCTAATTTCATATACAGGGTGGCTCGGCTAACACGCCGCAAGATTTCAAAAAAGTGAAATTTTTGCATGGGTGAAAGCAACCGTAAGGTATAACAAACTTCTTGAAAAACGCCTTCTTGCATATATTGTTTCATTATTTCAGTAATTATCAATGATTATTTGCTACTTTTTATCACTTGTGTTATGGCCATAATATCAGCACAAAGTTTTCAGCTGCATTTCTATACATAACTTTCAATTGTTTACGACACATTACCGTCGCCGTAGCTCTTTCCTTCGAGCTTAGCGAAAACCCCACGAAATCATGAACAATTCGTCGTGGCCCTGTGCGCGTGCGACACAGCGGATTCACTACATTAGCCTAAGCTGAAAATGTGTTTGTTTAACTATATTTTAAGTAATTTATCCCCATAAGGTTGACTTTTACGATAAGTACATGTAGGTGAAACTTCCATTTCTTGAATTTAGTGCGGAAATCAGAGCTTTGGTATGTGAGGGTGACGTCACGGACTTCAAAATGTGTGTCTCGTACTTGAGCCGCGTGACACTCATTAAAACTTCTTACAGCTGGCTCACAGTCTTTGGGGCTTCAGGAACCCTATATAGTTCATTTCTTTGTGATAAAAAGAATAACTAGGCTCGCTCAGGCGCCATCGAAATTCATGACGTCACGCGAGCCGGTGCGAAATTGTCAAGGAAGTCTCGTCCCCCCCCCCTCTCCTTCGTCTCGGCGTCTTTCCTGGCTTACCAAGCATCCTCTCACGGTAAAAGTGAACATTTTCAGAAAAAAAAATGGCCATCTACTAAGCAAGATCATAATCTTCTGCAATCCTCGAGATTGCGACAGCAGGCTGGAAAAAAAGTGGGTGTACTGGCACACACATGAACGCGCATGCGCAATGAAGTGTCTAGACAGAAAGCGCTTGCTTCGTTAAAGGGCACACGATTTCAGTTTGGAACGTGCTCAATGATGCCGCATTACACTGTCCGTGTCTAAGTTCGAGCATCGCATTCTTTCTCTCTTCTTTGATCACAAAGTTCAGCAGGATATCCATTTCGCAGTCACACTATGGGCTGTTAGATCCGATATTGCAATAGCGTCTACCATAAACTTATCAACTTACTATATGAGGCTAGTTGGTGCATAGCTTAAAACGAATGCGTTCGGCATAGTTAAATCAAATGAAAAAATAAAATATATAGGGTTTTACGTCGCAACACCAAGACCTGATAATGAGGCACGCCGTAGTGGGGGACTCCGGTAAATTTGGACCACCTGGGGTTCTTTAACGTGCGCCTATATCCAAGTACACGGGTGTTCTCGCATTTCGCCCCCATCGTAATGAGGCCGCCGTCACCGGGATTCTATTTGCGCCACCTCGTGCTTAGCAGCCCAACACCATAGCCACTGAGCAACTACGGTGAGTAAATAGAAGGAGGCAGAAAAAAGGGCTCTTTCTGTCTCTTATTTCTTCCGTTGATTTTAACCTTGTGCCACCCGTCCTTCCTAAACAGTAAACGTAAACGTAAAC
>NW_023606901.1:0-40001 GCF_013339745.2 Dermacentor silvarum | reverse complement strand
ACGTCGAAGACCGGCAATAAATAAAAAAAAAAAAAAAAAGTTGTGCTTGTGGTGTAGTGGTTATCACATCCGCCTAACACGCGGAAGGTCCCAGGTTCGATCCCTGGCAGGCACATAGTTTTTGGCTTGAAGCACGCGTTGAACGATAAGCTCTTTATATAAAACTTTTTTTGCTTTTGATCAGCAGAACGTGCCGTAGGGATCTCGAGTAGAGCTCTGCACGGGCCCGGGCCGGCCCGAAAGCCCGGGCCCGGCCCAGGCCGCGGGCCGGGCCGGGCCGTCCGAAGTGTTTTTTTTTTTTTTTTTTTTGGCGGGCTTGGGCCGGGCCTGGGCTTAAAGCCACGGGCCCGGGCCGGGCTCGGGCTTGAGGCCGCGGGCCCGGGCCGGACTCGGGCTTGAAGTCACGGGCACGGGCCAGACTCGGGCCCGCTCATTAAAGGACTTAAGTAGGCCTTCGAGCACACGCAACCGTTATGCATTGCATGGTTCAATGCATTATGTGCCAAGCTGAAGTCACACGTGAAAAATGACTGTCAGCATCATCATCAGCCTATATTTATGTCCACTGCAGGACGAAGGCCTCTTCCTGCGATCTCCCATTAACCCTGTCTTGCAATAAGTGATTCCAATTTGCGCCTGCGAATTTTCTAACTTCATCACTCCACCTAGTTTTCTGCCGTCCTAGACTGCGCTTCCCTTCTCTTCGTATCCATTCTGTAGCTCTAATGGTCCATCGGTTATCCATCCTACGTATTACATGGCCTGCCCAGCTTCATTTTTTCTGCTTAATGTCAACTAGAATATCGGTTATCCCCGTTCTCTGATCCACACCGCTCTCCTGACTGTATATCTTATCGGATGACTGTATATCTTATCGAAGAAAATAGTAAAACAGATGATGTTCTCATTTTAACAGCCGAGCTGTTTCAGCCGGGCGCAATGTGTCTGCTGAATCCAAAAAGTGTGCCAATCCTGGTAGCAGTGTAGAAAGGGTCCAAGCGCAATGGCACATACACCTGTGAACTAGCGAAACTGAGCCTGGATAAGTCTAGCTAAGAATGATGGGGACTACTTAAACTTAGTCAGTCATCGATAGGCAATTGATAGCCCATCAATAGCTAGTCGATAATTGATCAATAACCAATAAATTCTGGAAACTTCTGTAGGTGACTTGGTAGTGCTTAGCCAAGCCCAAATACGTGGCCAATATCTTGCGATAGAAAATCGAAAGCCAATAAATAGCTAATCGATAATCAATCAATTATAAATAAATTACGGGGAATGCTGGGGATCACTTGGTAGTGCTTAGCCTAGCCCAAAAGCCAGGACTAGCTAGGTGCCCATCAGGTCCGCTGTCTCTTTAGCATTGCACCGGCAGTGCTACGCTATTTTTATTTTCCACAAAAACAAACATTGTTTCCGCGTAAGGAAAAATAAATTATAATTTATGGACACTGGTAAGGACACTGGTAATAGTGCAACCGCTTTTGCGATTGCACTATTACCAGTGTCCATACTATTGCATTATTTTAGCGCTAAGGCCAGTTTTGTGCTTCAATGCATAAAACAGCGTTTTCCCCAAAAACTTAACAGGAACGCCCATTCATTTCGTCGGACACTTTGAAAATTAATATCTCGAAACTGCTTCAGTCCTGAGAATTCATTCCAAGTGGATACTATCGCCTTGCGAACTCAGCGGCTATAATTCGTAGATTGAAAGATGTGCCGTAAAATAAATAATTAAAAAGTTAATTAGCGTAATTATGTTAAATATTCAATTACGTGTTTTGACCATCCACTAGGCCAGCCGCGTCAGAATTAGCTTGGAACTACATAAAACAATTATCCTCCTTAGAGCGTCGTCGCATTAATGCGAACACAAGAAATCCTGAGATATGGTCAATTCCATACTTCAGAACACTCTATAAGCATCAGTCGTTAATACGTAACCTACCATTTACTTTGAACAAATACAAAAATGTCGATAATTTCAGTAAGAAAGAACTCAGCCCATACGTTGTTAGCTTGTAATGTATCTGATGTGATTATTATTCTGCCTTCGTGTATGGCTCTGAGTATATAATGTACATCCTGTTTCGTTTTATTAGCAAATGTTAATCTTGTAAAATTCAGTCTCATGCTATGTTGTATAGCTGATGTTGCCTTGTTTTGTATAGCTAGTATTGCTATTGTATATTTTATATAGGCTGATGATGATGATGATTGCTATTGTAGTGTGGTTTAAAATGCATTCTGTTAAAACTTTTCCCAATTCTCTTAACTCGCCGTGACGGAAATATTCTGTTTTTCCGTTCATAGCTATTTCGTCCGTGAGGAATTCCAGCGACAGCTGGAAATATATGTGAATTATTGTACACGTGCGCACACTGTTTGCTGACGTACTATTGCCTTGCCTGGTGTTTTGGGTCACGTCAAGCTACGTATGTAGCTTTTAGTCCAAAATGACCGTCAATCATGTAAATTGGAGAATAAATTGATTTGATTTGATTGATTTCGTTGGACACTTTGAAAATTATTATCTCGAAACTGGTTCAGTCCTGAGAATTCGCGGCTATAATTCGCAGATTGAAAGATGTGCCGTAAAATAAGAATGAAAAAGTTAATTAGTGTAATTATGTTAATTCTTCAATTAGGCGTTCGGTTTTATCTTGGAAGTAATGACCGCCTCATCGAGTAGTTTAGGTCAAGGATTATTATATAATTGTGCAATCTGCAACAGGCAATTTTTAAAAATTTGGTTCAGCTAAAATGAAACACCCTGTATATTTGCATACTAAATGACATCATAGAACCATATCGCACAAATCAAGGTAAGTGCATGGGCACCAGTGGAAAAATAGCAGCACAGGCAATGGGCCGGATTACTGATGTTCCCGTGGGAGAAACAATGATTTCGGCCTTTTATTGCTTATATACTGCAGCTGATTAAACCTCGAGAACGTGAGGCTGAAAGATACGGTACAATCTGTAAGTAAAAAAAAAAAAAAGATTTTTTTTCTCTTCCAGAGGTAGCCGCCAGGGGGCCAGGGAGTGCGGACGTGGTTCAAGTCGGCTCCGTGAAAAGTTGCTTTGTCTGGTGGAAACAGTGCCGATTCATAGAAATAAGTGATGTGATCGCCTATCGGAAGTCCCAAGGATCACCTGGACTTCAATTTTATGACTGTAAGTGGACTTTTGGATATTTTACGGCCACTTTTATGTCGACCGCGTCTCGCGCCTAGCGAAGGCAAACGATAGCCTTGAACAAACGCGGCGGCTCGGCGGCGGCCGTTGCCCCCGGCGCCCGCTGCGGAACTCCGCTGTGGAGGCACGATGACCATGGAGGTGACCGTAGAGGGTACCGAAATTACCCCCGAAGAATTGAGAACAGCGGATTGGATCACGAAAGTGGGGAAACATGTCAAAGAGCTGCAGGACCTTGCGAGAGACGAACGGCGAGAAAGCCAGAATAACGGCGAGCGGGCGGAACGCTGTGGCGAGTCCGGGGAGGGCAAGAAGGCGGCAGCGGCGAACGCCGCGTATAGGAAGCTGGGGCAGAAGATCGCGGAGCGCTCAGTTGCGTCGCACCTCCCACGATTACCGGCGAACGACTACAAAATAATCCTTCGGCCGAAGAACGGGCTGGGGCTCGCAAAAGTTCCAACTACCAGGCTGAGTGCTGCGGTGCGCATGGCAGCGCAAATTCCGTGGGTTAAGGGGCAAGAAAAGGACGTGATGATTGTCAACGACAAGCAAGGCACTCTGATTTTCAGCACCCCAGACATGGACACTGTTTGGAAGGTGACCAAGATTAAGTCTATCAAGATCGAAGACAAGGACTACGAAGTCACGGCGTACCTCGCGCCGCACGAAGACAACGGGCGGGGTGTGGTGCACGGAATCGACCCGAGATTGACAATAGAGGAACTGACAGAGGCCTTCGGTAACCTGAGGAACCCACCGATACTTGGCGTTAGGAAGATTGGCAACTCCAGCTCGGCAATCGTCACCTTCAAAAACGAGACAGTGCGGAGGTGGATGTACTGTTATGGCGTACCTCTGAAGTGCGTGCTCTACAAGAAACGCTACGAGGTGTGCTACCAATGTGGCGAGCTAGGATACAGATCGGACGTATGTGTCAGCGAACAAGTTCAATGTCGGGGATACGGAATGACGTCTCCACCTGAGGATCACGCATGTGAGCCCAAGTGTAAGTTGTGCGGCAAAGGACATTTCACAGCGGACCGGAAATGCAAGGAAGCTTTCAGGACCCCTTACACGATAAAGAAGAGGCAATGGGAGGCTAAGCTGCGCTTGGAGGAGGAAGAGCGTAAGGCGAAGGAGGCCGAAGTAGGAAGGAGCAGATGGGAAAACAATCAAGGGAGATCCAGGAGTCCGTCAAGACAGCGGAGCATGTCGAGAGGGAGGTCGGATTCCTTCCCACGACTGCCGCAACGGCAGGAAGGGGAGAAGCAACAGAATGCGGGGACCTCCGGCGGCGCTGTCGTCAACAATCCATTGAGAGCCCCGTCGCCGAACAGAAAGGTGGGTTGGGCCGGCAAGGCCTCCCAGGATAAACGCGATGAGGAAATGTTTCAGATTAAGGAAGAGAATCGCATGCTTAAAGAACAGCTAGCAGCGATGAGTAGGCAAATTGAGGAGCTTAAAATAGCTCTTAAACCTAATACAGCACCGGTTAAACAACCGCAAGTGTCTCAAAAGCCAAATGTAGAAGGATCAGAGGAACAGATGGCGGCTCCGCCCCCTGCTAAGAAGAGGGCGAAGGAAATGGAGAAGCCCATAATAGATAAGGACATAGAGACAGTGATAGACATTAAAATAGCGAAACTGGAGGAAACATTTGAGACCAAATCTAGTCAGGACGATGAATGGCGCAAGGCCTTCGAGGAACGCATGTTGGGGATGTTCCAAAATCTGACACAGCAGTTGCATCAGCGAGATAACAATCTCACAGAGCGACTGCATCAGAGGGATAATAAACTCACTGAAGAACTTAAGGCAGAATTTGCGAAGAGGGATCGGGCATATGAAGAGCTCACCCAGCAAGTATTAGGAAGTCAGATGAATCAGCTAGTTGGGAGTCATGGCTCATAGATCCAATAAAAACACCGTTTGGCAATGGAACTGTAGAGGCTTCACGCGCAATCGTGCGGTCCTACAGGAATTCCTAAGGAACGGGGATCGACCGGAGCTAATAGCACTACAGGAATGCGGCAGAAAGGCAAAATTGTCGGGGTACAAATCTTATGCAGGCGAGGGCGAAAACACGCAGGTGGCCACCCTAGTCAGGCGAAACGTCACGGCGGTACAGCATGACACTGGGAGTACACAAATCGACCACGTTCTCGTAGAACTGATACCGCGAAGAAAGAGAGACGGTAGCTTGTTTGTATTAAATGTCTACAGCTCTCCCAGACAAAGAAAATGCGACTTCGGGGATCTCTTCGCGACGACGCGACGTATGATTAAGAACAACCCGCTGTTGATTGTGGGGGACTTTAATGCTCACCACACGGCATGGGGATATAAGCAGACTTCGATCAAGGGCAGGAAATTGTGGGACGACATACAAACTCATAATCTGGATTTAATAACCGACCCGATGCAGCCTACGAGGAAGGGAACTAGTGTCGCGTGTGACACGACACCCGACCTCACTTTGACGGGGAGCGGCACTGGAGCCACGTGGTGCAATTCAAAGGAGGACTTGGGCAGCGATCACAAAATCATAGAAGTGGTGGTAGAGGGAGGCCCGGCAACCCCCCGGAAACGGAGTGTAGAGGCCGTAAATTGGGACTTTTTCAGGGCACTCAGGGACGACCCGTCTCCCATCTCTGATATTGCGCAGTGGAGCGATGGCGTAGTGCGCACTGTGAAAGAAGCCACCGAAGCAGTGGAAATTGAGGGGGACAACAAAGCGCTAGACAGGAGATTAGTTAACCTCTGGAGGAAAAAGAAAAGGCTTGAGGATCGACTTCGACAGAAGAGATGGGCTCTAAATATCAGGAAACAGATAGCGGCTTTAAACAAGGAAATTGAAGAACACGCAATCACGCTCACGAAGCAAAATTGGGGGAACGTCTGCGATCAGATGGAGAGGAATATGAGTACCGCGGGAACGTGGCGACTTCTTCGTCACCTCTTAGATCCGGATAGCAGAAAGTCAGCGTCCGCACAACAGCTGGAAAGAATGGCGCATCAATTTGATGGCACTAAGAAAGAACTCTTAGAAGAAGTTAGGAATAGGTACATCAATCCCGCCGGACTTGAACCCCTCCCGGCCTACGGAGGAGGAGAGAATTCGGAATTAGACGCCCCGATCTCCCTGGCTGAGGTCAGAGCAGAGATTAATCGGCTAAAGACTAAGTCAGCGGCAGGGCCGGACAGAGTGAGCAACAAAATGCTCCGTAACTTAGACGACAGCTCAATCGCCAACCTCGCAACGTACATGCAGGAGTGCTGGGAGAAGGGGACGATACCGTAGGAGTGGAAACTCGCCGACCTCATTTTTATTCCCAAGCCGGGTAAAAAACTGGCCTTCGAGAACCTCAGGCCTATATCGCTCACCTCCTGCGTGGGTAAGCTTATGGAGCACGTCGTTCAGACGCGGCTGAATAGGTACATGGAGGAAAATGGACTGTATCCGGACACCATGATCGGTTTTAGACCAAAGCTGTCGGCATGCGACGTGATGCTGCAGCTCAAGGATGAAATTATAGACAAGCAAACGCGAGACACGAAAGTGATCGTGGGGTTAGATGTGGCAAAGGCATTTGACAACGTGAGGCACGTGTCTATCTTGGAGAATTTGAACTCACTCAATGTCGGGGAGAAAGTGTACCATTACATCAAGGACTTTCTTACCAACAGGAAAGCCACTCTCAAGATAGGGGAAAAATCTATAGAGAACATTGAACTGGGTAACGTGGGGACGCCGCAGGGCTCGGTTTTATCACCTACCCTCTTCAACATTGCGATGTTGAGACTCCCCGAACAGTTGGGGGAAATTGAGAATCTAAACCACACCATATATGCGGATGACTTAACATTATGGATGAACAAGGGCAGTGATGGGCAAATAGAAAGTTCCCTGCAAATTGCAATTGACATCATCGAGGAGTACCTGAAACCCAAAGGACTTAGATGTTCGGCCGAAAAGTCGGAAGTACTGTTCTTAATGCCCCCCGGAAAGCGACGGCTTCACCAAAAGCGCGAGGCTGGCATCCAGCTGTACGTCAACGGCGCAGAGATCCCCGCGGTCGACAGTATCCGCGTCCTCGGGCTGAGGATTCAGGCAAACCGGAAGAACTATGAAACGCTTGCTAGATTAGAAGCCAGTTCAAATCAGACGTGTCGTCTCATCAGACGAATAGCGAACAGGCACGCTGGGATGAAGGCGGCGAATCTCCTGAGGCTAGTGCAAGCCTTCGTAATCAGTAAGATAGTGTACGTGGCACCCTACCTCAAGCTCAGTGGAGCAGAACGGAACAAACTCGAAATCATTATTAGGAAAAGTGTCAAGGTCGCGCTCGGACTCCCCCAGAACACGTCCACCGACAAACTGATGAGGCTAGGGGTATCGAACACTCTCGAGGAACTGATTGAGGCTGCCCTTACCACGCAGCATCAAAGGCTACTTGGATCTAAAACGGGGAGGAAAATTTTAGAGAAATTGGGCTACGAGCCCAAACATGAGCAAGTGCGCTCAAGAGACATCCCCAGACAGATCAGGGACAAGATAAAAATACCTCCGCTACCCAGAAACATGAACCCTTCCTTTCACGACGGCAGACGTAAAGACAGGGCAGAGGCATTACAAACTAGGTATACTGGTCGACAGGACGTCCTATATACGGACGCTGCAGAATATGACAGCAAAGCGGCATATGCGGCCGTGGCGGTTAGAGAAGATGGAACACCAATGGCGTGCTGCACAGTCAGTGGCGTCGAGACGGTTGAAGCTGAGCAAATGGCTATAGCCTTGGCCGTCAGCCAAAGGGGGGCAAAGGTGGTCATCAGCGACTCCAAAAACGCCGTGCGAAATTACGAATCGGGGAGGGTGACGGAGACTGCCATCCGTATATTACACAGGGACGGGGGACCCAGGCAGCTTGTTCTGCTCGTTTGGGCACCAGCTCACCAGGGACCTAGAGGGAACGAGGAGGCTCATTCGGTCGCCCGAGGTCTCACTTACCGGTCGACCCCCGGAACCTCCCAAGTCACCGAAACTATAAACAGAAGAGAGGATATGCGCGCATACCAGGAAATCACAGTATACTACAGACTAAATCGACAAATTTACCCGGCAGCGGACAGAACACTCAGTAAGAAAGATGAGGTTATGTGGAGGAAATTACAGACGGGGGTTTTCCCAAACCCCGTACTCTACAGCAAGTGGCATCCAAGAGTATTCGATTCAAAGTGCAAATTCTGTGATGAGGCAGCAAATCTGGTTCACATGGTGTGGACATGTCCGTTTAAGCATGATAGCTCGCGCACTCTAGAATCCTGGGAGGCTTTGCTCCGCAGCCCAGACCCCAACGTCCAGCAGGACATCATCAGTCAAGCCCTTGCTGCTGCTGTGTCTCAAGGTATTCCAGCCGACGGATAGGGGCGACGGTGGAGAAGGATTTCTCTCCCGACGTTGACTGGTGTTTTTTAATAAAGTTGTTCCTCCTCCTCGGCGATAGTTCGCCTAGGCGGTAGTCATGTTCAGTAAATCACAACCGTCTGCTTACCCGTGACGTCTGTAGCACTACCAACACGCGCACTCGAACGCTTTGCAACACTCAAAAAAGTACACCGTGCGAGTGCAGAGTGGATCGGGTATGTTATTTTCGAATGTATGGGCCACAATAGGACACAGGCGTGTTCGTTTATTCTATATACAGGGTGTTTCATTTTAGCTGCACCAAATTTTGAAAAATTGCCTGTGGCAGATAGCACAATTATAATCGTTGATCTAAACTACTCGATGGGGACCATTACTTCCACGAGAAATCAACACGCCTAATTGAAGAAATAAGATAATTACGCTAATTAACTTTTTAATTAATTATGTTACGGCACATCTTTCAATCTACGAAATATAGCCGCTTTGTTCGCAAAGCATATCCACTTGGAACGAATTCTAAGGATTGAACCAGTTTCGAGATATTAATTTCAAAGTGTCCGACGAAATGCATGGGCGTTCCAGGTAACTTTGTCCTTCAATGCATAAAACAGCGTTTTCCTCAAAAAGTTAACTGGAACCCATGCATTTCGTCGGACACTGAAAAACATCTCGAAACTGGTTCAGTCCTGAGAATTCGTTCCAAGTGGATATACCCTTGCGAACTCAGTGGCTATAATTCGTAGATTGAAGGATGTGCCGTAAAATAATTAATTAAAAAGTAATTAGCGTAATTATCCTAATTCTTCAATTAGGCGTGTGATTTCTCGTGGAAGTAATGGCCGCCTCATCGAGTAGTTTAGATCAACTATTATAATTGTGCTATCTGCGACAGGCACTTGTTAAGAATTTGGTGCAGCTAAAATGAAACACCCTGTATGTCGGGAGCACCCAATCACACCGTGACGTCAAAATGACGTGCACCGGAACTACTAGATGGGAGATTTATTTTCCGGTTTTGCTCAACCAGCCATCAGCGCTCACCTAAAGGCGACAGGCGAACTATCGCCGAAGTGGAACGTTTCAGAATACGGCCCCTGTACTGTAGCCAGGGCAGCCAAGCTACTTTCATTCGAAGTAGTGAGGAACAGGATACAGAGGCTTCTATTACTAGCAATGAAGTTAGAGGGGCCTTGCAAGACATGACCATGGGAAAAGCTGCTGGAGAGGTGGAATAAGTCGATTTAATCAAACATGGAGAAGATATCAGCTTGAAAAGCTTGCGGCCCTTTATGCGCAATGCCTCACGACTTCAAGTGTACCGGAGAGCTGGAAGACTGCTAACATTATACTAATCCATAAAAGGTAGCCGTTAAAGAATTGAAAAATTATAGACCCATTACCTTGCTTTCAGTATTGTATAAATATTCACCAATATAACTTCCAATAGAATCAGGGCAACACTTGACTTCAGCCAACCAAGAAAACAGGCTGGCTTCAGAAGGGATATTCTACAATGGATCATATCCATGACATCAACCAGGTAATCGAGAATATGCGGAGTACACTCAACCTCTCTATATGGCTTTCATGGATTATGAAAAGACAGCTGATTCAGTATAGATACGAGCAGTTATAGAGGCATTGCGTAATCAGGAGTACAGGATGCATACGTGAAGATATTGGCAAATATCAACACGGATTCCACAGCTACCTTGGTTCTCCACAAGAAAAGTAGAAAGTTACCTATCAAGAATGGGGTGATGCAACGACACACCATCTCTCCAGTGCTATTCACTGCATGCTTAGAAGAAGTATTCAAGCTTTTAGACTGGGAAGGCTTAGGAGGGTGAATCAACGGCGAATATCTCAGCAATCTCCAGTTTACAGATGACATATTCCTATTCAGCAACAATGGGGACAAATTACAACAAAGTATTAAGGACCTTAACCGAGAAAGTGTAAGAGTGAGCTTGAAGATTAATATGCGGAAAACAAAGGTAATGTTCAATACTTGGCAAGGGAACAAGAATTCAGGATCGCCGGTGAGCCTCTAGAGTCTGTAAAGAAGTACGTTATCTGGGCCAGTTACTCACAGGGGACCCTGATCATGAGACGGAAGTTTACAGAAGAGAAAATTGGGTTGGAGTGCATACGGCAGGCATCGCCAAATTCTTACTGGAGTTTACCACTGTCTTTGAAAAGAAAAGTGTGCAATCATTGCATTCTACCGGTGCTAACGTATGGGACAGAAACTTGGAGATCAACAAAGACGCTCGAGAACAAGTTGAGGGCCGCACAAAGAGCGATGGAACGAAACATGTTAGGCGTAACGTTAAGAGACAGGAAAAGAACGGTGTCGGTCAGAGAACAAAGGGGGATAGCCGATATTCTAATTGATATTAAGTGAAAAAATGGAGCTGGGCAGGCCATGTAATGTGTAGGATCTATAACGGGTGGACCATTAGAGTTACAGAATGGATACCAAAAAAGGGAAGTGCAGTCGAGGACGGCCGAAAACTAGGGGGGGGGGTGATGAAGTTAGGAAATTTGCAGATGCAGGTTGGAATCAGCTAGGACAAGACAGGGGTAATTGGAGATCGCAGGGACAGGCCTTCGTCCTGCCGTAGACATAAATATAGGCTGATGATGATGATGATGACAGTACCCAGAGCAGCCACGTAACTTTCGTTGGAAGTAGTGATGACAAAGATACAGAGGCTCCTTCTGTAACTAGCGACGCAGTTATAAGGGCCTTGCAAGTTATGTCATGTGGAAAGCCTTTTGGTGAAGACGGAATAACAGTCAATTAATAAAGACTGAGGAGATATGGTTGAAAAGTTTGTGCACCTTTTACGCAACGTCTCGCCACTTCAAATGTACCACACCCCAGAAAGCTGGAACAATGCCAACATTATACTAATCCATAAGAAGGGAGACGTTAAAGAATTGAAGAATTATAGGCCTATTAGCTTGCTTTCAGTATTGTGTAAAATATGCACCAGGATAATTTTCTATAGAATCAGGGCAACAAATGATTTCTAGCAACCAAGAATACAGGCTGGCGTCAGGAAGGGATATTCTACACTGGATCACGTCCATGTCACCAATGAGGTAATTGAGAAATATGCACAGGACAACCAGTCTCTCTATATTGCTTTTATAGATTGTGAAAGTGCATTTAATTCAGTAGGGATACCAGCCGTCATGGACGTATCGCTTAATCAAGGAGCACATGCCTGCAAAGGTTTCGCAGTTACCTTATTTCTCCAAAAAGTAAAGTAGAGAATGTACTTTAAAAAGAAACGCCAATCTGTCTAATCTTATTCACTGTATTCACGACTGGGAAGGCTTAGGACTGAGGAACAGAGAGTATATCAGCCACTTGCAGATTATATTGTCCGGTATAGCAACACTGGCGATGATAGCAACAAATAATTGATGATCTTAACCAAGAAAGTGTAAGAGTAGAGTTGAAGATTAGTGTGCAGAAGACCAAGGTAATGTTCAATAGCCTGGCAAGGGAACAAGAATTCATGATCGCCAGTGAGCAACTAGTGTAGAGCGGCATACATTTATTTTTTCATATTCTGTAGAGCCTGTACCATTGTGTAAGGCCAATGGGATCAACGATCTGCTTTTACTCTTAGATACAACCTTACACCTTTGGTTCACACTAATCGCGTTGCAATGCGGGGTCTGTGCTCTCTCAGCTCTGTTTGCAGACTATGACGGGAATTATATTGTCCTACACCGTTCCGCAAGTTCTACACAACAATCGGCGTACCTTAACTTGAATACGCATCGCTGGTATAGAATAGAACTTCTATATTCAACAGTGACATCGAAGAACGGGTCTACGAAACGTTTCTTGGCATATACCATCATCACTTTCATACACCTGTACTGTACCTCGTTCTAGCACCGTTGGATTATCGGCACTGCCATCTCTTCCTAGCCGAAGTAATCGTGCTGACGTACTGTCTCTTTTCACACTTCTTCATTATATCCTTACTTAGCTGTTCTTCATTATATCCATAAACGTTCTAAATGTATTAAATAGGCGGAAACTAACAATTGTGAACTTGAGTACTTTATCAAAAACAGAGTTATATAAATGATGTGTTCATTTCAACAATTAAAGCGCAGCTAGTTTTCGTGTTATGTAAATATTTTATTCGCAATTTCTTGTGAAAGACCACATATGCCTATGTACTTTTATGTGCCATTGTTTTCTGCTGCCGGTGCTTGTTGTTTTTCTTTTGTTTTAGGGGTGATGGGGCTCGTCAAGCTGCTTCTATGCAGCTTTTTTCGAGTCATACCCAACCACAAATGCACATTTCTCATGTACCATGTGGTTGAATAAACTCAAACTCAATTTGGCCCCAACTCGTGAAGTGGCCAGAATAGGGTCACCTGGCGAACTGTAGGAAGAGCATTCGAAAATTACACTTCCGGCGTTCGCATTCGAAAGCCAGAACTATATGGCTTGGAAATATATACCATTTGTATTGGGGGTCCGGATTACTTTTGACCATCTGTGGTTCTTTTACGTGCGCGCATTGCTCATTCTTGGATTGCGCCCCTTTCGGAGTGCGGCTACCGCTGTCGGTAGTAAAACACGCGATATCGCGTTCAGCGGTACACCGCTGTGGTGCAGTACGCCACTGAGCCACCACAGTCTGTCTACAACTCGTTCTCTGTCGGCCGCAAACAAATCTGCGTTCGCAGGACAATGCTCACAGATGCTCATTGTTTCTTTTTTGGGGGGGGCGGGGGGAGGGGCGGGGCGGGAGTGGACTGGCTTTGCCAGGAAGACCCTTGTCGCGGAGAATTTTGCAAAAGATGAGTAGCCACAATGCCGAAATAAAGACAGTGGCGCCACCACGCATAAGCGTCTAAACCAACGGCCTCAGAGCGTCCGCGGCATTTCGAGAAGGGCGGCTGTTTATCTAGGCCCATAACATTGCTGGGCGCAGCATCGCACACGGCTGCTATTTTTAAGTTGCGATCGGTGAAAGCGAAAACAAAGGCGGCCGAAGGCTTGCTGCGCGGGTTTCCCAGCCTCCACCAGAATCAACAGCGCCTGCTTCGAGGGATGCGTCGTCTGTCTCGAGATCGCGTCGTTCGCAGTTAATGGTAAGTCATTTTCTTCTCCCTTGAATCTATGATAGTGACGAAATGGTTCTTTGCACTCCTTCAAGTCTTAATTCTTTACCCCTAAAATGAATCATGATTATACCCACATTTGCGTAACATTCGTGTAAGAATGGTGTTTGAATAAATTGTAAGTCACTACAAATTTGCGTAAAAGTGCACCTGTTCGCTTCACACGACACAGTGAATCAGGGGCGTAGCCAGGGGGGGGGGAGGGGTTGAAACCCCCGGAAATTGTTTCCGCAACAACTCCCCCCCCCTACCCACCCTTTTTTCTCGTCGCTTCGCGCTGACATGAATCAAGAAACCGGTGCTACTATCCCAATGTCATTCCTGGGTGCTTCCGTTTAGATTGGGAATTTACAGGGAATCATGTCTGCGTACGGAAAAACGTGTCGCGGTGTTTGTCAAGGCTTTGGCACTCTGTGATGTTTTGGGCGCGGATGATGCGGCGGCCTCATTCTGAAGCAACAAATGCGCAACAAATGTTGCATGCGCTCTCGTTGCACTCCTGTTGCATGCGCTGACAGTTCTCGTCAGAGTTCACGTGTCCTGAGAAATTGATTATGTGCACTATGCACTGAACAAGATCGGAGTTCATTCCTGCATCACTAGTGCACTGATCAGTCGAGATTCTGTGAGGTACCAGGCCGCTTCCTGTTCGCGCTGGCTTAAGTGAACCAAAAATGGAGTTGCTCGTACACTTAAAACTGCGTACACATGCCATATCTATACTATGCGGTGAACTATTCTGTAGAATTCTGAATCTCTTGACATAAAGAAAAATGACGGCTGCACGCTCGCACACAGCGGAAGGCGCAGCGGCCTATGCACTTGCCGCAGAAAATGCAATACTCTCGTTTGACAGGCAGCGTGTCGACTCTTCATGCGGGGAATTCTACCGCTTAGCGCTACAAGAATACTCGGCTCACGCCCTGACCTGGACCACTGCATAATCTGCTGCCCAGTGCACAACGGACTGGATGGGAATGAAAGGGCAGACCCCATAACTCGAGGAAGTAATGACTGAGTGGCGGCCAGAATCCTAGAGGAACCTCCGTCCGCAGTGCGCGACATATGGGAAAATTAGAACAGAGAGAGACGAACATTCGGCCTTCCGCACTCCAAACTAACCAGAATAGAATCGCGGGACTGGTGTCGCATCCAAACGAACTCATAAGCACACCTAAATCTCCTATGCAATATGCACCGGGCGCATTACACAGACACCTGCCCGTGATGTGGAGCAAAACCCACGCTCGCTCACATAACGTGGGACTGTATGGCTATGCCGAGAGACATCACTCACCCCTTTTAAGGCTGACAGCGTACGGCAGTGGGAGGCACTGCTCGCAAGTGAGGACCTGGAGAGCCAACAGGCCCTCCTGTACCAAGCTCAGCGAGCCGCCAAGCCCAGTGGAGCCCTGGTCTGGAGCCCCCCCCCCCCCCCCCCCCCCCTCCCGAAACACAATTCTGGCTACGCCCCTGCAGTGAATACTGATTTGTCCCAAGGACACATACTGGCTATACAACTACCAGCGCATAGATGATTTCTTTGCCAAAATACTCAATAAATATAAATTCACTGCACGTTTACGTCGCTGTTCTCTGGTTCCTAGGCATTCACCTCGCCATTAGGCACCTTCATCGTCAAGTGGAAGGTGCAGGCCCGGAGAGGTGTTTCTTAAGCAATTCTCATCGCATTGATTGTTGAGGAGCTTGATAGAAGTTCGAGAACTACTTCAGCCGATGACAGCACTGCCCTCAGCACGTTGACATCGGAGAGGAGCTTCAAGTCAACGCGCGTTAGTCGGTATTTTAGTAAATGTCCCGTTTCTCGACATGAAATTACGTGTAGCACATACCTAGTGATAATTTTCAAGTTTTAGAGTTTTTAAGAATTGCCTACGGCAGATTGGAGCATTCTAGCCCTTGAGCTGGAATATTCAGTGGCGGACATTACTTGCTCGAGAAATCGAAACACATCTAAGATGATTAATTTGTTCAGGACTAAATCCCGTGGCTACACCTTCAAGGGCTCTGATAGAAACGGTAGTAAGGCATTCATGATTAATTCGAACACCTGTGCTCTTTAATGTAAGCCTATATTCCACTCACACAAGGGTGTATGTGTTTAACCCTCATCGGAATGAAGTCAGTGCTGCCAGGAACCAAACCAACCTCATGCTTAGCAGAACTCCATGGCTACTCAGAGTTCACGACCGTGGTTCGAGTTGCTGTTGCTTAGCAGCAGTAATGACTGCTCTTGCGACGAAGCAGAAAGTTCCCCCTAAAAAGTACATTTTCTACACTATTTCTTCGATCTGGCTACTAATATTATCCTGAAAGAGACGGCAGCATCGGCTCCTGGTCATGGCCATACTTCCAAGGGAATGAAATGCAAGAAAGAAGCTTGTGTACACAGCGTTGCATGCACGGGAAAGAAATCTGATGGGCCAAAATTCTTGCATAAGCCTAGTGTTGCTTGGTTACGTTAATTTGACAAACATACATAAGCGTTGATATTATTCAGTGCGTCATTTGCACGCTCCAGCAACAGTACCGGGTGTTCAAAATTAAGCTTTATGGAATTTTTAAAATCGACTGTGGCAGGTAGCATAATTTTTATCATTGAGCTGGGTTATTCGATGAGGCGGACATTAGTAGCACAAGAAATCGAAACACATATTCAACTAATTAACAAAAACTGACTAATGCACTTCTTAGTTAATTACTTTACGACACATATTGCAATTAACGAATTGTAGCTGGTGAGCTTTTCAGGCGTATCCACTTGGAAGGAATTTCCAGAATGACAACAGTTTGGAGATATGCGCCATCAAACTCGCCGTAAAAATGCACTGTTGTTACAATTAATTTTTTCCAGAATACTGTGTTATATATTGAGGCACAAAAGTAACTGGAACGCCCATGTACTTCGTCCCACACTTTGGGAAACAATATCTCAAAACAGGTGTCGTCCTGAAAATTCATTTCAAATGGATGCGTCTTGCAAACTCAACGGCTACAATTCGTATGTTGCAATATGTGTCGTAAAGTAATTACCTAAGAACTTATTTAGGTAAATTTTGGTAATTAGTTGAATATGTCTCCATTTCTCATGCTACTAATGTCCGCCTCTTCGAATAACCTAGCTCAATGATAAGTATTTGCTACCTGCCCGAGGCGATTTTTCAAAATTCCGTAAAGTTGAATTTTGAACACCCTGTATTGAGCTGACAATTGAGCTGACAATACGACGCGCGTATTTACTAGCGCTGCTTGGGGAAGACCAACACATTATTAGCGAATTTGTGACGGCATGGTGCTATCGACAGAAACAACAGAACTCTGAGCCAGAACTTTCTGGCTTCTTTTTCCGCGTACCACCGGAGTTTGGGTGATTCTTGATTGCTTAGCAGCCACTTGATACACGCCGCCGTAGCCAGCGTCCTTTCAGCATACATCCATACACGTGCCCGATCTTTATTCGAGGGTATGCCGGAGCGAGAAGCAGTGGTGGTTCACCACGACTAGCACTAGCGTTACCCGTGGTGTGCGGAATCTAACGTGCTCGCAAGAGGTTGCCTTATACCGTGGGCACACATACATTCATCTCAGTCAAGAAGCCCCCATTGCCTTACTCCTTAGGTAAGTACCAACCAGCCCCAGGAAGGACGCAACTAGCTAGGAGACGTCTACCTACCGGCTTGATCCAGCTAGGGTATAGGGCTAGTAGCCTTCTTTTGTAAGCAGTACTCCAGCCCCAGACTTCTACAAGCCAGCTGGTAGCTCAGCTACTGCTCCCTCAACTTACGGCTAGTAGCCGCCTTTGGAAGCACTGCTGTAGCTGCGATGTAGAAATTGAATGTTCAGGCTCGTTTAGCTTCACCGGTGCTATTAGCTCTACTTACCATGTTTACGATTCTGGAAGGTTGAATACTTATCTTGCGTGTCACTACAAAAGCACAAGATAGGCAACGACCACAGTAAGATTTTCACTATAGACTGTGATCAGTGTGTTTCTTATTTTAAGTTCATTCCCAAAGAGATGAGCGGTTTTCAAGCCCTTGATTTTATGCCACTAATCGTGCACAATTAGCAAATGTCCTCATAAACATTTAAAGAAGTAATAAATACAGTTCAACATAATATTTTTGTCAACAAATATGACCAGTACCGAAATAGTTCTCCCAACGTGCAAAGAAATGTATTTGTGATCTATATCATTCTCCCGCTCCTTACCTTTAGACATCAAGGCAGTTTGTGAAACAGCACTGTACCCAGTGGCAGACTGTGCCAAGAAAATTCCTAAGCTCGTGCTATTTAAAGGATTTCAAGTGATTCGAAGGCGTCAGCATTCACCAACTTTATGTGTACCAAAGTTGGTCATCAGCATTATCAGCCTATTTATGATGTCCACTGCAGACGAAGGCCTCTCCCAGCGATCTCCAGTTACCCCTGTCTTGCGCTAGCTGATTCCACTTTCTTCCTCCAAATTTCCTAGTCTCATCACCCCACCTAGTTTTCTGCCGTCCTAGACTGCACTTCCCTTCTCTTGGCACCCAATTTCTTTTTCCCTTTTCCTTTCCCAATTCCCTTTTCTTGGCACCCATAAGATTTCCTCAGCGGTGGCGGCAACGGAGACAGCCGGCTCGTGACTAATTCCTATCGTCTGACTTTGCGGTTACTGGCCAAAGTGTGGTTACTGATCGGCACCTGCTGCCTCTTTCACTTCTTCAACGCCATATCAAGAATTCCGGAGCCGTATCAAGAATCGACAGCGCCCCGAACGTGGCCTACGTCACCAAGACGCCCCTAAAAAGGCGCAATCCAGGCACTGGAGGACCATTTGCTCAGCGGTGGCGGGAACGGAGACAGCCGGCTCGTGACTAATTCCTATCGTCTGACTTTGCAGGTTGGTGTACACTGTATTTACATTTCACTAAACACTGTCGTTGCCGCCACTGCCGCCGCCGCTGATGCAGTGGCTTCCTGTTGATCTTGTAGCTTCCTTTCATTGACCATTGTTGCCGTGAGTCTTTGATTTTGCTCTGTTCAATATGTCCTAGTGCGATGCCTGTTTAGTTTGTTATGAGCCACTCTTAGAAAGTGGTACATACCCAACCTGCTCTGAATGCAAATACGGCTATCACCTGGGAGCTTGCTCGGGTGTGAGCAAGACGACCTTCAAAAAGACGATGCCGCAAAGAAAACATGGAAGTGCCAAACATGCCTTGTTTTGGCGGCCCGAAGGGCGCGTGGCGAAAAGAGCCACACCGGCGAGCATGAATTGGCCTTCGAGAAAATACTTATTGAAATTAATAAGAAGCTGGCCCAAATACCTGAAATACAAAGCAAGGTGGACGCACTAATGGTATTAAAGAATACAGTGGACAAATTGGAGCTGTCTGTTCAGCATTTGTCTGATCAATATGATTCGGTGCTTGCTGAAATGCAAAAGCTAGCAACTGAAATAACCACCCTTAAAAAAGGGCAGATTCCGCCGGATCATCTAACACCAACATGAATGTGCTTGAGTTGCAAAAGCAAGTAAATGTCCTAGAGCAATACAGCAGACGACAAAATATTGAAATACATGGTTTACCTGTCACCCAGAATGAAAATTTGCTCGGGAAGCTGAATAATGTAGCAACTAAGCTTTCCCTTCCTGAATTGTCTAGCTCCGAAGTTGAAGGCGTGTACAGACTTCCGCCAAAAACTGGCAAAGTTCCTGTCGTGCTAGTCCGTTTCGTATCACGTGCCACACGTGATCAGTGGATGGCTAAGAAGGCCGAACTAAAAGCCGCTAGCTCTGACGTGTATTTCCGTGACAATCTCACGCCACAGAACAAGAAACTTCTCTGGCTAATGAAGGCAAAGGCTGTGGAGTTTCATTATCAGTTCGCGTGGTACAAAACGGCAAGTTTTTTGTGCCCAAGATGCCTGGTGATCGAGCACTGCGCATCGACAGTGAAAGCGACCTTGATAAGATTCGCTGAATGACATTTTCTTCTATAACTTGTGTTCAATTGCGAGTTTTGTTATGGCTATCTTCCATGAAGCCATATATCATGATGCTGAATCTTTTAAATTTTGTGCAGTGCCCCTCTTTTAAGAAGCTGGACAGAATGTCGATTTTCCATTTAAATGTACGTAGTCTGAGAACAAACAAACTGATGTACTGCTTGATTCATTAGATCATACGTTTCATTTCTTGGCCTTCACTGAGACTTGGTACTCATGTGCGTTCGATGTAGTATTTTTCAAGGGATATAAACATGAAGGGTATATAGACCGAATCGTAGGGGTGGTGGAGTGTCACTATATCAAAGAAAATGCCTTATATGAGGTGCTTCCCGAATTTTGTTCCGTTTGCGCACATTATGAGTCTATTGCTGTTAAATCTGTAACATCTCTGATCGTCTCAGTTTATCGCCCCCCATCAGGGGATACGCAAGAATTTTTTGGATTTATAACTACGGTTTTTGAATATGCGACATTAAGGAGTTGGCCTATTGTCCTTGTTGGATTTTAATATTGATATGCTATTGCTCAGCCCACAAAGTCGACAATTTCTAGGTGTAATCGAGTCATTCTCATGCACAAACTTAATAGGACTGCCCACTAGAATAACAACAGCAAGTGAAACACTGCTAGACTTATGCATAACTAACCATGATAAAAGTGACGTCAAGGCTGGTGTGCTAACAACTGATCTGAGCGATCACTTATCACTTATCAGTATTTAGTTTTTCCCTGCGGCAAAGAAAGAAAAAAATGATAGCGCTGCTCCTGTTGCATATCGCTCTTTCAATGCCAATGCCTTGTCTATATTTCATGCTAGTGTTGAGAGTATTGACTGGAGTGACGAGTACAGTGAGCAAAACCCTAGTTTATCATATGAACTGGTCCTGCAACATGTAAAGAGCTCCTATGATGCTGCCTTCCCACTCCAATACTATAAAAAGCACAGCAAGTCTAGGTAACCATGGATTAACAGAGATCTTTAGAACAGAATTAGAGAAAGAGATAAACTATACCATAACTTCATTAGACTACGATACATATCTCTACTACATGAATACAAAAAGGTTCGCAACAAATTAAACTCGGATTTGAAGAGAGTCCGTATTCAGTATTATCAGGCTAGATTTGCTGAGGTCTGCTGTAATCCCAGGGAGCCTGGAAGTCGGCACGTCTACTCACAGGGAAATGAAAAGATAGCCTTCCTACGACACTAACCATTGACGGCGTTGACTTCACTGAAGCCAGTCTAGAGGATAAATTCAATGATAATTTCCTTACTTTTCAGGTGCAGCAGGACAGACAGGTGACACAACAAACGACTGTGAACAATATATTTTTTCTCCCTGCGCAAATCAAAATTTTTTGACTCCATGTAGTAAACGTGAAATAGTCAAATACCTGAAATCGTTAAATAAAAATACTGCTGCTGGTTATGATAACATTAAGGCTGATCCAATTAAACATAATACCGAATTACTATGTGGCCCACTGCAGCATATCTGCAATCAAGCTTTCGCCACGGGCACCTTTCCTGAAGGCATGAAGATAGCTAAGGTAGTCATCCACAAAGGTGGCTCTCACAATGACTTAAATAACTACCGGCCCATATCTGTGCTACCTCTGTTCTCGAAAGTCTTAGAATATGCACTAAAATTACGATTAATGCAGTTCCTTGGCGACCACCAAATGCTTGCCAGGCAACAATTTGGCTTCCGTGGAAAGAAATCAACCGAAATGGCACTCTTGGATATTAAAGAAAAGTTAGTTACTATTGATAATAAGCAATACATTCTTGGATTATTTCTAGACTTTAAAAAGGCGTTTGATTCCATTAAGCATCCCACTTTGTTTCGTAAACTCCCTCTCTACGGTGTTAGAGGTTTGGTATTAAATCTAATACGCAGTTATCTATCCGACAGGGTGCAGTTTACTAGTGTAAATGGTTACCGTTCCCAATCACAACTGATAAGATATGGCGTACCGCAAGGCTCCATCCTTGGACCATTATTCTTATCTTTATATAAACGATATTGTGAATATACCGCGAACCCTGACATAATTCTGTATGCAGACAACACTAGTATCTTTTTCACAGGCAAACACTTAGTTGAACTTGAAATAGCCACAGATAGTTGGTTAACAGAACTATCAAACTGGTTGAATTTAAATCAGCTTCAAAAAATGTAGAAAAAACTAAGTATATTATCTTTAAAAGCCGTAATAAACCTGATGACTACAGTACTTGTATTAGCTTTAAAGGCTCTTCTATCGAACGGGTTCCTACTTAAAAATTCCTAGGTGTTGTTTTCGAAGAGAACTTGAGCTGGACACCTCATGTAAACAAGCTCCATGCAAATATGTGCAAGTCAATTTCAATATTATATAACATGAGAACCTTGGTACCAAAATGGTTAAAACTTCAATTATACTATGCCCTTGTTCATTCACATCTACACTACTGTCTACTGATCTGGGGTACAACTACTAAGACAAATTTAGATAGGTTGACAATCTTACAAAAAAGAGCTCTTCGTTGCATAGAGAACCTTAAACGAATTGACCACACAGCGCCATTTTTTCCAAACTAAACATACTCAAAGTAGATCAGTTATTCTAATTAAGGCTTGCTATGTATACACATAAAAAAATTTGCATCACCCAAATACCCTGTCCACATCTTCGCCATCTGACAACAATCACATATCTTAGGCATAACCGACTTAGAACACCTATGTTTAGAACCAATTATGGTATTCAGACACTCGCCTACCTAGTACCTCATTTCCTAAATAATAATCGAGAAATCGCTAATATGATTCAGGAATGCAGGTCGGCTTACAGTCGCAAGAAAAAGGTCAGAAATTATCTTTTGCTTAGCTCTTAAACTTCTGTACGGTGCTTAGCTCTCCTATTTGGTCTCGATATTTCTTTCCCATTTTTTTAGTCTCTACTCGTTCTCTTACATTTTTTTCTTCTATTTGTTGTATAATGTTTTGTAACACTGATTAGAATTGTTGTTTGTTTAAATATTTCCTTGTTCTCTCGCATTAACTGATGCTATACTATGTATACAGTGTAAGGATCTTGCTTTTTTGTATATTTGATGGCCTGCCGCATACACTTTGTTCATTTTTTTTTCTACATTGTTGTACTATCCTTCATAATGTCCCACCCGCTGAGTAATGTATGGGTAGGGGGGCTCTGTCAGGCAGTTGCATCTGCCTTTACCCCTTCATCCCAGACAATGAATTGTCTAAATAAAGCATTACCAAAAAAATCTGTAACTCTAATAGGCCGTCAGTTATCTGCCCTACGCATTACATGGCCTGTGCAGCTGAATTTTTTCTCTTAATGTCAATTAGGGATTGGTTATACCCGTTTTCTCTCTGATCCACACCGCTCTCTTCCTGTCGCTTAACGTTACGCCTAAAATTATGGTTACATCGCTCTTTGTGCTGTCGTTAACTTGCTCTCAAGCTTCTTTGTTAACCTCCGAATTTCTACCCCATATGTAGCACCGGTAGAATGCAATGATTGTATCATATATAGTTGGTAATGAAACATACTTGGACGTTTTCATACCAATTCTGACGTCTGCGACTATACATGTTTTCATTATCCAGGTAGCGCACCCAGGATCCCTGCCAGAAGGGGGGGGGAGGGAGGGCAATGTTCGCTTAAAGGCGAAAATTGCATCTTTTTCCACCTACCGCTGCTTCAGTGGAATGCAACGCAAAGTCATCGAGCACGCGGTTGGCCGCGTGCTCGATGGCGTTTTCAGAATGTAGAGAGAATTTAAGAGTGAATGAATAAATAAAGGACAATGACAGAGTGTTTTGTTAATGAGGCACATTCGACCTCAAGCCATCTCCCGAATTATAATGACAATGTTGACAGAGAAATGAAGGTACGCGCTGGACTGGTGGGGCTGGACGCGTGAGGAGGAAGAGGGGGGGGGGGTAACTCGGCCTCAGGGGGTGGGGGTTAGAACCTCCGACCCCCTCCCCCCTCCCCGTCGGTGCGCCACTGCATTATTCCCCATTATTTTCAAGAACAGCAGAAAGATAAAAAAAGGTGTCGCAGTTCAGCGTAAGCGCACACACACAGTGCACATAGTACATTGCAGTACACTCGTTTTGTTCAGCATTATTAAGGTTTGAGCACCATGCCTGTAAATTGTTCCATATTTCCGCGTCTGAAGGACCATTGCTTTGTGACATTAGAGTTGATCAGTATTAGCATACCATATCATGCATACTGACTGTAGCAATGGACTAATAAGCATGTCTATCTGAAATATTGCAACAAATGTAGGATTCCATTTCTCTTGTTCAACAGGACATGAGTACATTGCATTGCATGTGCATCTTATAGGTCATTAGGCTTGCGCTGGTACGAAAAAGCATGCATTGATATGCAAAAAGACATACATACAATTTCCGCAATCGAATGCAGCCAAACAATATACCACAATCGCTTTCAGGTAAACTGCACTATAAAGGGTGGCATGCAGTACTAATGGCAGAAGAACTTATGACTAAGTGTGTGGAAAGTGCACATTAAGCCAGGCAAAACAACGTGCTGAAAAAAATTTAAATATGGGGTTTTACGTGCCAAAACCACCACCTGTATATGAGGCACGCCCTAGTGGGGGACTCCGCAATAATTTGGACCACCTGGGTTCTTTAACGTGCACCTAAATCTAAGTACATGGGCGTTTTCGCAATACACACCCAGCGAAATGCAGCAGCCGGACCCGGGATTCGATCCCGCGACCTCGAGCTTAGCAGTCCAACACCATAGCCACTGACCAACCACGGCGGGTAACATAGAGAAAGGCTATTTCCTGTCTCTACACACACACAACCTTCCATAATGGCTCATATATGCTAAGGGTGCAGTAAAAATGCAGTTTGATAAATGCAATTTGATAAATACAAAAAAGATTCGGTATGGTTGCTATGAATATGACAAAAACAGTAAGTCCTTAGTAAGTGAAATTTCTTTACAGAAGGCTTAACAATTATTCCTCAATTTCACAAAAATAAAAATGTCTTAGTTAAAGTGAATGACTGAATTCTGGGGTCATCATCATCATCATCATCAGCCTATTTTATGTCCACTGCAGGACGAAGGCCTCTCCCCGCGATCTCCAATTACCCCTGTCTTGCGCCAGCGTATTCCAACTTACGCCTGCAAATTTCCTAACTTTTTTTTCTGGGGTATTGCGTGCCAAATCCACGATTTGATTATGAGGCACGCCGTAGTGGGGGGCTACGTAATTATTTTGTCCACCAGGGGATCGTTAACCCAATGCACTTGACACGGGCGTTTTTGCATTTCACCCCATTAAAATGTGGCCGCCGCAGCCGAGATTTGATCCAGCGACATCGTGCTGATCCGCGCAACACCATTGCCGCTAATCCATAGCGGCGGGTTAGTTAAAATGGTATGTGAAATCTTTCTAAAAAGGGTACATGGACTGATTCGATTTTTTGAGGCAACATTGAACGTAACAAACTTGATTTTCAAGTAAAGCAAACAGCGCAGAGAAAGAACAGGCTATTATTTTGACGGAATCTAAAGCTTAAACTACAGCAAAGGTGCATTCACAATGCTCTCTTGAATAAATCTTTCCAGTAACCAAATTTTGCCTAAATTATGGCTGCAAAAATTATACCATTCTCACAACACACACACAAACCTCATTTGTGGTGCTATCAAAAGTCACTGATTGAAATTACAACTGAACTGTGGCTGGTATACCATCGCAAAGAGCTCGTTGTGTGCCCTGGACCCATGTTTTCTGTAGGAGGGCCACCATATATGCTAGCTGGAGAGGCTTGATTTTTTTTACCTTGGAATGCATGGCTGCAATCTTCTACGGACAACCGAGAGACCCATACAGCAAGTTGGAACTTTTTTATCCGTGCCGTTTTAGAGAAAGATGCAGCTGCTTGCACAGGATTGGCAGGCGCTAGGTTTTCGGGTATTCTACACGAGTTAAAACAAGACATCAACAGTGTAAGTCAAATTGGGCGTCATAATTATTACTCTTTTAAAATAAAGCAATATACTTAGGAGAAATTCATTAAAGGAATACTGACACAAAAATGTGTGTCCACTTTTGTGCATTTTAGGTAGTTGCCGATCCCACAATGATTACAAGGGGCCTGAGTTCCTTGCGCACCACAAACAATTCTTACAACGTATTTCATGCAGCTTTAAAACGTGCACCAATTGCAGCCCAACTTATATGTGAAGCAGTAAACTATGCCATCACCTAAATCATAGTTGGCGTTCATGCGGTGTCACGAACAACTCAAGAACAAGCCAGTTCGCGCAACGCAGTAGATGACGGTCATATAATGGCCGCGTCCCTAAAAGCTGTTAAACTGACCCTTCCAATTGCGCCTCTCTGTTTGAAATAAAAGCGGACCCTCTTCCCTGATATCCTGTAGAGTGCTGAATGATCCCAACGTTCGCAGCAAAGTATGTGTATATATAGCCCAAAGTTCGACGAAAACTCGTCAGGCGAGGGTGATACATTGTCAAAATAAGCGGACACTTGCCTAAGGTTCAAAAGGAAAATAAAATGACGTTTCGAGACCGTTACGGGTCCCTTGTTCACAATGAAGATTGGCGCAAGAGGGGGCGATGATTTATCCGTTAGGTGGCGTAAAGTATGCATGTAAATCTCGGGGAGATTACCCCATGCCTGGTTAATAGCGTTTTTATACGTTTGAATATGTAAAGATTCCAAAGTAGTCGTAAAGATAGGCATTTTTTGTCGCAATTATGCTTATACAAACTAAGACAGAAACTCGTACGCGCCAAAGACCGTTTAGAAAGGTTGTGGCTTCATTGTCGCCACCAGTGCGCGTACAGCCTTACCGCTCCTCTCCGCTTCCTGCTCGACCCATTTGCTACTACTGCGGCTACGGCCGGCATATCTCCCGGTTTTGTAGACGGCGTCAACAGGCTGAGCAACGCGGTTATACACCCGAAAAGCGAACTGGCGTCCGTCCAGCAACGGGTTACAAGAGAACCTCCTACCGCTCTTCATTTCTCCGATCACCCTCTCATCCTTACCCTACCAAGAATCTCAAAAATCTCGCCACAGGTCGCCTTCTCCACGTCGTCGTTCCCTATCAACTATCCGACCTGCTTTCATGTCTCCAACGCCCACTCGGAAAACTCTCCGATGCAGTTTTAGGAGGGGGAACTGCATCCACCGGACAGCCTACAATTCCTCTATAGCGACCGTCTAACTTGTTGTCAGTGTTTGCGGAAGCTGTGCACGTCAAATCTCTCATTGACGCAGGTGCTGACATTTCGATTATTCGGGCAGACTTTTGTTCCCGCCTCCGGAAATTGACGACGCCTTATTGCGGCCCGTCTCTTCGTGCAGCGACCAACGCCATTATTCGTCCCATCGCGCAATGTACAGTTCGAGTTTTCATTGACGGAATACGTCAACACATTGTTTTTGCTGTGTTTCCCGATTGTTCCCAAGCCATTTTAGGATGGGATTTCTTGTCTTCGGCGTCTGCTGCTTTGTCTTCTTGTGAGCGACTCGTATACCCGAATGCCTCTGGTTACTCTCTTCCTGATTATGAAGAACGCATGCACCTCGTCACCTCCTCGATTATGTTCTTTGGCCATCTAGAGAAGAAATCATAAGTGTCAATTCCAGTGACATACGGGATGGTGACGTTCTCATTCTTTCCTACGGTCATACACTATCTAGAGGAATTCCTAATAATCCCGGCCTTATTGGCTTCTCTAATGGCTCGGCATTCCTCACCGCGTTGAACTAAACTACCGAACTTCGACTGCTACCCCGTAGATCAAGTGTCACTTGCGCGGTTGATTCACAGCCTAATGCAGTTGTTGCCCTTCCGACTGTGCTACCAGAGTCAACGTCATGGCCACTCACTGCCTCTTCCACACCGCTGTCGGCAAGCATAAGCCCTGACCTGACCCCTGCCCAGAGTCGCCATCTGCTCGCACTATTAGTGCGTTCGTTGTTCGACATCAATTCGCCAGGCCTCGGTATGACAGCTGCTGCGACTCATCGCATACAAACTGACGGCTCCCGCATTGTTCACCGCCGGCCATATCGCGTGTCTCATAAGGAGCGCAAAATCATCGAGGAAAATGTATCGGACATGCTTCGACGGAATATAATACGACCTTCCGCGAGCCCCTGGTTCTCTCCAGTTGTTCTAGTGCCGAAGAAAGACGGTGCAGTGCGTTTTTGTGTCGATTACCAAGCCCTGAACAACATCACGCGCAAGGATGTTTACCCTTTGCCACGGATCGACGACGCACTAGATACTTTACAGGGTGCCGAATATTTTTCTAGTCTTGATCTTAGATCCGGATATACTAGCAAATACCGGTGTCAGAGTCCGACAAGGAGAAAACCGCTTTTGCCACCCCAGATGGGCTATACGAGTTTAATGTGATGCCCTTTGGGCTCTATAACGCGCACCCACCTTCGAATCCACGATAGATGTCCTGCGCGGTTTAAAATGGAAGACCTGTCTTTGTTATCTCGACGACATCGTAGTGTTTTCAACCACGTTCCCAGAACATCTGCAGCGTCTTGAACAAGTGCTGACCTGCGATCGCAAAGGCTGGCCTACTGCTAAAGACGAAAAAATGCACTTTCGTAGGTAAGACTATCAAAGTTCTGGGGCACTTAGTCAGCAAATAAGATGTTCGACCGGACCGTGAGAAACTTTCCGCCGTCCTTGAGTTTCCTCGTCCTCTGCGCCAAAAAGGCGCAGTTTGCTCGGAGTGGCTTCGTACTTCCGGCGCTTCATACGCAACTTCGCTGCGCTTACGTCTCCGCTCCATCAACTCCTCTCAAATAACGCGCCCTTCGTTTGGTCTGCCGAATGTGAAAGTGCCTTTTTGACGCTCAAGCAGGCCCTGACGTCCGACAGGGTACTGTGCCACTTTGACCAAAGTGCAGCTACTATCATTCACACTGACGCCAGCAGTCATGCTCTCGGTGCTGTTCTCTGCAATGTGACATCACCTTGCATGAACCAGTCGTTGCGTACGCCAGTCGGACGCTGACTGCTTCCAAGAAAAATTACACAATCACCGAACAAGAGTACCTTGCTGTTCTTTGGGCATTGCAAAAGTTTCGGCAGTACCTTCACGGCCCCCACTTTACAGTCGTCACCAACCATAACGCACTGTGCTGACTATGGTCGCTAAAGAACATATCGGGTCGCCTTGGTCTCTGGGTGATCCATTTACAGGAATATGATTTCGATGCTACCTACAAGTCTGGAAAGAGTCCCCAAGACGCAGATGCTCTATCCCGTTGCCCTTTGCGGAGCAATAATGACTCAGCATCGCCTAATCGCACTGATGTACAGTCCGAGCCCACTTCGTCACCCATGTCCGTCCTCAACGCTCGACTGGCTGAAACTTTCCACTCTGTCCTTGTTTCCCACCAACGTGCTGACCCATACTGCCGAACTATTCTCGAACGCATGCAAAGTTCTGCTTCACGAAAGCCCGACTCCGTCGACAACTTAAACATTCAAGCTTCACAATGGGGCTTTGCATCGCTATATTTATCACGTCGATGGAAACAAATGGGTACCCATCATACCACGTTCTCTGCAACGTGAGGTGCTTGAAGCCTTGCATGATGATCCGATGGCAGGTCATCTCGGCTACCACAAGACGTAGGACAGAATGCGGAGTCGTTGCTCTTGGCCCGGCCTCTCTTCGGTCGTAGCCAAGTACGTCGCATCAGGCGTTCTTTGCCAAGGCAGCAAACGACTTACGATTTCTTCTGATCTTTTGCAATCTCTTCCTTGTGCCGCTTCGCCTTTCGAGGTCATCGGAATAGACTTGTACGGTCTTCTTCCCAAGACCTCCAATGGCAATCGCTGGATTATTAGGGCTGGAGACCATCTGACACGCTACGCCGAGACCGCCTTTATACAATCGGGGAGTGCCACTGAAGTCGCCGATTTCTCACGGATCTCCGCGCGTTCTCCTCAGCGACCGTGGCAAAGCCTTCCTCTCGTCTCTTCTTACTGAAGTTCAGCGCGCCTCAAACACCGTTTACACCCAGCTAGCACAAAAGAGATATAATCATTCTTATTCACGGATATTTCGCTTTGACCGTCAAAAATCTAGATTGAAGAAGTTAACATCGAGAAGGATTCAATCGGGATGGAAAATCTTGCTATAAGGCGGATTTTGGAAGACGTTTAAAATCGCCGGTTCTAGGAGCCTACAATTAATGATTTTGTTGTTGTTTTCTTTGTTCTGCTTTTTTGCGGGAAAAATAAACGTTGGTTTTCGTTTTTGCTTCGCCCGGTTAGAAGAGAGCGCAACAACCCAGGCGCGGGTGTTTGCATTGTGGTGAGCGAGCACTGAAGGGGCAGCCGCTTGTTTATGCTGATGACGAAGTCCGCAATAAAGAAAAGTTACGCTGACGTCTCAGACCGTCATAACAGGCGTAGAGTTAATGACGAACTGATATCTTCCAATCCTGTTGCCACCCTACCGTCCATAATTCTCATGCACGTTATGAAAGTAGACCATGCTTCTGGTGAGTATCCTGGCCACATGAGCATGCTCACCCAAGGTAGTTTTCACGAAAGCGACCTTGCCTTGAAAGATGTAGACGCACATACGCAAGACATTGATGGTTAATAGTTTATTCCACAAAACGACTCTCCTATGAGCGCGGGCATCGAAAATGGGGTTCTTCAGACGATGCATCATCATCTGCAGAAATCCGGCAAGTCTATGTCCATGTAAATGTGTGGAATTTCAAGCATGGCTTGCATCATGGATTACAAGTCACCGCAAGTCGCAGTTTCTGAACTTCTCCGGAAACTAAGCACCACTTTCGACGTTGATTTGGTCATCGACGCGAGGACATTGTTAAACACTCCTCGATACACTTCAACGCGATCTGTCCCTCCTGGCGAATATTGCCATTTTTCTTTGAACGAAAATTTAGAACGCATGATTGATGTGTTCCTGGGTGGCTGTCGAGGGTCAACGAAAATGTCAGCCAAGCTGGACTTATGGTTCAAACTGTAAAATGTTTTGATATTGTTTGTCGCAGTTTTCCTTTTGTTGTTTGGTTAACGTGTTTCACTTTGACCGAAAGTAAGAAAAAGACACCGTAGTCTAGTTGCTAGAGCACCGGCTGCTGTGCTCCACGGCAGAGGTTCGATTCCATTACAGATTGCACATCACTTTTTTGTATTAAAGCCAGTTAGGAATCTACCTACCTACCGCAAAGTGCCAAGAATCAGACATTAAAAAGTTCGACTTTTGTTATTTCAAATTATCTTTATAAGGTGGCGCTAGCATTATGGTAGCAGCCGCACTTTGCATTGTCTTAGTTAAATTAGCTAGCATTTCTGTGCTTCAGGTATTGAGTAAGAAGCCACACTGACTATTTTTCTGCATTGCAGCAGCGTGTGTCGCAAGAGGATGCAGCGCCGCGACGTATCATAGCGGCTACCTGACAAAGCGAGGAGTGGCGTGACGCCTCATCGGCGTCATCGGTTGCGCCGACGCAGTCGGAGCAGCCGAGCGGACTGAGCCTCCCGCGCAGCTTCCCTCCAGATTGCGTAACATTTGAACACGCCGTTACATTCACCGTTATTTTTGTCAGGACCAGCCGTTAAGTTCCTGACGCGTGTTCGTTCATAAACTGCGGTGCGCCAGATTGCCTTCCACATCTTTGCTCACGTGAGTAGTCACTGCCATTTTGACACCTGTCGTGTTTAGTTAATTACAGCGCTTTTCAGGGGGAGGTTTAGGCGATAATGAAGTTCTGCAATGAAAGCGCCTTGATTTTAACTGGAATCTGTAATATTGTTTAAGAGGCATGTTTACGTCTGCGTACGTTTCTTTTACTGTGTGCGTATTCAGGTTTGCAGAGCTCTCTAAAATTACCTCTACGTTTCGTTGACTGGTGATCGTTAGGATGACGATGTCATTCCCGTTTTGCGCGGAATGATGAGACGTGCGACAATGTTCGCGTAGCCTCGGTATTCTTCTGTCGACGCTCTCGTACAAGATCACTCGTGGTTTTTCCGAGCGTGAAAGTTGTCCGCGAATACACGCAAAACTGCCGAACGACTGGCCGCTCGAGGCAGTTTGCGTATATTGGCGGCATCTGTCACAGTTGAAAAAAAAACACTTTATGTAGCGTATGAATTAAATTTTCGGCGTGACAGATATACATGTCCAATCTCGATAATTTGAACTCGAAGGAGCCCGAAAGTTTGTTCGAATTAAATGCAGTCCGAATTAAAGGAAGTAATTATTTCTGAAGTGTTCGTGCACCATAGCACGACGTACGAACGGTGCGAGTCGTTATATATCACGGCGCGCAAGCATGTAGAGCGAAGGCCACGATACTGCCCACGTAGGCCAAGGCTCGCTTCGCGATAATGGCAGAAAACGAAACTTTGGGGAGCAGGCGGCGGCGCCGGGCGCGCGCGGACACGTCGAAGGTGAGGGAGGAGGGCGGCAGGGAAGCGGATTTGGCTTCGACAGCGGTGATCCCGTCGCTTCGGTGGCTCCCCTTACCCTCCCTCTCAACTCCGTCGTAGCTCCCCCACCTTCGACTGCTTCCGTGCGCGCCCGCCGCCGCTCCCGCCGCTCCGGCGCCAGCTTAGCCCTCTCCCTTTCGTTTCCCGCCATTGAAGCGAGCGTTGGCCGGTTGTGGGCAGTTTCGTTGCCCGGAGTGGGCCTCCGTCGTTGCTTCCCTCTGTGTCGCAGCCGCAGCGTTGGCTTGGACATCGACTGTACACGCGTGTTACGGCGCGACGAATAAACGGCGACCTTGCCATTTGAGAGAGAAATTTCCGCCACGGTTCTATTTCTCTTATTGCGATAGCAGTTGTATGGACACTCCAAGCGCATTTTGCCGCCGTCGTCGTCGCCGTGATATTCCGTATAAAGTGCAATGGCGATGAAATCGTCTCCTCGCGAGTAGTGTGGGTTCATTTCGGTGTAAGCAATAAATTGCATATGCAAGCACTCTAGAGCGCATAACTGTTTTATAAACTGCACGAGTTTAACCCATTGGATTGCGTAACTATAAATGTCACCAAGGTCAATGTTACTGAAACTGGGTGGAAAATTACGGCTTATGTTCTCACCAAGTGAAATGTGTGGATGACTCACTCTTTTTCTCAAAAATTTCTTTACCAGTGCTTGGCAATGTTATTCTGTGGAGAGTTTCAAGCAGGCAAGACATAGGGTGCAACATTTTAAATTGTAATGACGAAGTTAGCACAAGCGTCGCTGTGGTCGCATGGCTCCTGAAGTGGAGGAAGAAAGACGAAAGGATCGGTGTCGCTGGTTTTGCCTCGCGCTGGCGTTTGGCTGGAACTGCTCGGGTGCTCTTTGAGCTGGACCTAACGGGATTAAACGCCAATAAACCCCATATCATTTGGTGGAAGTGCTGGGCATCCTAACTATCCTAACAACTCGCCCTGGAACTCCGCAGCCGCACTCTGCCCTCCGCTACCCCCACGACCATGCCAGACGACGCCGGTGAGCGACCCACTTCATCAACTGTGCAAGTCACGTGTGGTGCCGTTCGTGAACGAGACCCGGCTGTGTTCAGTACCACCGCTGATACCGACGTCGACGACTGGCTTTCGTCGTACGAACGGGTGAGCAACCACAACAAATGGGACGATCGGACAAAGCTCACCAAGGTTATTTTTTATCTTGCGGGTGTCGCCCACCTCTGGTTCCGCAACCATGAAGCAACCATTGCGACATGGAATGACTTTAAGACTGCATTCGCGGAGATATTTGGCCGTCTTGCGGTGCGAAAGCTTCGCGCTGAACAGCGCCTTCGCCACCGAGCGCAACAGCCGGGCGAGACTTTCACTAGCTACATCGAGGACGTCATAGATCTCTGCAACCGCGTGAGCCGAACGATGACTGAGGAAGATAAGATTAAAGAAATCCTCAAGGGCATTGAAGACGATGCTTTCAGATGCTCATGGGCCACGAAATCCTACCACACCGTTGCAGCCGTAGTGACATATTGCCAAAGCTTCGATGAATTACGCCGGGAACGAGCGCTCGCCCGCCAAGACTGTTCCTCAAGTGGCCATCCCTTCCAGTTTGGTGACTGCTCACGGACAGCTGATGACGGGTCCTCTGCTAGCCTCAGATCAAAGCCTTCATTCGTGAAGAGGTGGCCCGCCAGCTCTCGCTGCTCCCTCTCACCCAGGAGCCTGTCCAACCTGTCCTCGCCGTGCAGCAGGCCATCCGCGAGCAGGTTGCAGAGGCCCTTCCACCAGTCCAGCAGATTGCTGCACCAGCTCAGATTGCTGCACCTTTGACGTACGCTGAAGTCGTGTCGCGTCCTAGACCAACGACACTCCCCTACTCGGCGCCGCCACCGCGCCCAGCGCTTCTCCCTGTCCCTCAAATGCCCCCTCAGTACTTCCGGCCACAAGATCCCTGGCGCACGCGGGACAATCGGCCGATATGCTTCTCGTGCGGTATCGCGGGACATGTGGCGCGCTTTTGTCGCCGTCGCCTGCCGCGTCAGGACGTCGTCGTTGAGCCACAGGTACCTGCATCCCACCAGCATGCTGATTCGAACCCATCGCCGAACTTCTGGACCGGTCGTCAGAACTTCAGCCCCCGTCGTTCACCATCACCGCGTCGCCGTTCGATATCGCCGATGCGTCGTCGCCCGCCTTCCAACGAGGGAAACTAAATGCTGCAGATTCGGAGGCAAGAGCTGCACGCTTGTCGAAATGCCCAAGACCTCCGCTATCGCCGCAAAACATTATAGAAATACAGGTTGAAGGAGCCGCTACATTCGCACTCATCGACACGGGCGCTGCGGTTTCCGTCATACGTGAGACTCTTTGCCGTAAGATTAGGAAGGTCACCACATCACTTTCTGGCCTTGTACTTCGTACTGCCACCACGGAGCCCTTCGAACCTTCAGCCGCATGCACCGCTAGGATCGTTATTCAGGACGTAGTTTACACAATTGAGTTCCTTGTTCTGCCTTCCTGCTCCCATGATGTCATCCTGGGATGGGCCTTTCTGTCGCGCCACGTGCCGTCATTGACTGTGCCCGTGCCGAAGTTGCTCTGTCTGTCGTTAACACCACTCTACCTGACGCCTCTGAATATCGACCCATATCAGAAGTAGCCAGGTACGCTGAAGAATGCCGCCAACTTGCCCGTACCTTCACGACGGAAGGTCAAGCCCACCAGCGGAATCGACATGACACCGACCTGAGCCCTACCACTTTCCGTGTCGGCTCCCTCGTCTGGTTGTGGATTCCGCCTCACGTTCCCGGTCTTTCGTTTAGGCTGCTGGCTCAATACCACGGACCCTACCGTATCGTCGCCTGTACATCTCCTGTAAACTATGTGGTCGAACCTCTCACGCTGTCTGACGATCTGCGGCGTCGTGGTCGCGAGACTGTGCACGTCAGCCGGCTTAAACCGTATTACGATCCCTCTATCGTGTCGTCACCGTGAGTCGCCAGGATGGCTAGTCTTCTCTCGTGGGGCCATTGTAAGACGAAGTTAGCACAAGCGTCGCTGTGGTCGCATGGCTCCTGAAGTGAGAAGAGAAAGACGAAGGATCGGTGTCGCTGGTTTTGCCTCGCGCTGGCGTTTGGCTGGAACTGCTCGGGTGCTCTTTGAGCTGGACATAACGGGATTAAACGCCAATAAACCCCATATCAAATTGTTTAATTACAAGCAACTGAAGTTCTTACTGTATCCGCTTGAAGCAGCCGTGCTGCAAATGGTCGCAGTTACTCAAGGTTGCACACGTCTGCTGTCTTTTATTTTTTGTGGAATCACAATATATTTGCTCATTCTGAGGTGTGCGATGTGTTAAGCTGGTGGTGAGGTATACGCTCAAGCCTTCGCCATTTCTGAATTGGCTATGTGATCTGTGGAAATGAAATTGGGGTGGTGTAATAACCAGCTAGCACAAAAGAGATATAATCATTCTTATTCATGGATATTCGCTTTGACCGTCAAAATCTAGATTGAAGAAGTCAACATCAAGAAGGATTCAATTGGGATGGAAAAATCTTGCTATAAGGCGGATTTTAGAAGACGTTTAAAATCGCTTGTTCTAGCAGCCTACAATTATTGATTTTTTGTTGTTTTCTTCTGCTTTTTGGCGGGAAAAACGGACGTGGTTTTTGTTTTTGCTTCGCCCTGTTGGAAGAGAGCGCAATCAACCCAGGCGCGGGTCTTTGCATTGTGGTGAGTGAGCACTGAAGGGCAGCCGCTTGCTCTTTATGCTCATAATGAAGTCCACAATAAAGAAGAAAAGTTACGCTGACATTTCAGACCGTCAGAAGAGGCGTAGAGTTAATGACGAACTGGTATCTACCAGTCCTTGTCCACGAGTGCCGTCCAATAAGTATGCTTCTAGTGAAGTATCCTCGCACAATGAGGATGCTCAATCCAAGGACAGTTTCCACGAAAGTGACCTTGCCTTGAAGGAGAAAATGTAGAAGCACACACGCAAGACATTTCTGGAGAATATTTTGTTCCACAAAACGACCCTCCTATGAGCGCGGGCATCGAAAATGGAGGTTCTTCGGACTATGCATCATCATCTGCAGAAAATCAGGCAAGTCTTTGTCCACGTAAATGTGTGGAATTTCAAGGATGGCATGCATCATGGGTTACAAGTCACCGAATTCCGCTTGTCGCAGTTTCTGAACTTCTCCGGAAACTGAGCAACCACTTTCGACGTTGATTTTGTCATCGACGCGAGGACATTGTTGAACAGTCCTCGATACACTTCAACGCGATCTGTCCCTCCTGGCAAATATTGCCATTTTCTTTGAAGGAAAATTTAGAACGCGTGATTGCTGTGTTACTGAGTGGCTGTCGAGGGTAGATCCCTTGACAACGCTCAGAGAATTTTAAATGACAATGTCAGCCAAGTTGGACTGACGGTTCAAACTGTAAAATGTTTTGATATTGTTTGTCGCAGTTTTCGTTTTGTCTGTTTGGTTAACCTGTTTTACTTTGACCGAAAGGATGAAAAAGACACCGTAGTCTAGTTGCTAGAGAACCGACTGCTGTGCCCCACGGCAGAGGTTCGATTCCATTATAGGTTGCACATTACTTTTTTGTATTATAAGCGAGTTAGGAACCTACCTACCGCAAAGTGCCAAGAATGAGGCATTAAAAAGTTCGACTTTTGTTATTTCAAATTATCTTTGTAAGGTGGCACTAGCATTATGGTAGCAGCCGCATTTTGTATTTTCTTAGTTAAATTAGCTAGCATTTCTGTGCTTCAGGTACCGACTACGAAGCCACACTGAGTATTTTTCTGCATTGCGGCAGCATGTATTGCAAGAGGATGCAGCGCCGCGACGTATCATAGCGGCTACCTGACAAAGCGAGGAGTGGCGCGACGGCTCATCGGCGTCATCGCTTGCGCCGACGCAGTCTGAGCAGCCAAGCGGACTGCGCTCTCCGCGCAGCTTCCCTCCAGATTGCGTAACTTTTGAACCCGCCGTTACATTCACCGTTATTTTTGTCAGGACCAGCCGTTAAGTTCCTGACGCGTATTCGTTCATGAACTGCGGAGCGCCAGACTGCCTTCCACATCTTCTTGCTCACGTAAGTAGTCACTGCCACTTTGACACCTATCGTGTTTAATTATTTACGGTTTTCAGGCAGGAGTTTTAGGTGGAAGTTTTAGGCGGTAATGAAGTTTTGCAATGAAAGCGCCTTGATTTTAACCGCAATCTCTAATATTGTTTAAGAGGCATGTTTACGTCTGCATACGTTTCTTTTATTGTGTGCGTATTCAGGTTTGCCAAGCTGTCTAAAATTACCTCTGTGACGTTTCGTTGACCAGTGATCGTTAGGATGACGATGACATTACCGTTTGGCGCAGAATGATGAGACGTGCTACGATCTTCGCGTAGCCACAGCATTCTTCCGTCAACGCTCTTGTGCGAGATCACTCGTGCGTTTTTCCGAGCGTGAAAGATGCCCGCGAATACACGCAAAACTGCCGAACGACTGGCCGCTCGAGGCAGTTTGCGTGTATTGGCAGGCATCTTTCACACTTGGAAAAACACTTTATGTAGCTCATATTGAGAAACAGAAAGCGGTATCAAGGGTTTCTCATGTTGCTTTACAATCTTCTCATTGACACTTTTCATCTAACTATAGGAATTGAGAAGTTAATTAATTAATTAGAACTAATCTAACTAGGCGGAATGCAAAAAAATTATCTGAGTATCTCCAACATTACCTTGGTTCTGTCCTGGTACGTGGCACTTGCATGTTTTTAAAGTTTGGCTAAAGTTAAATGAAACACCCTGTATGTAGTGCACTGTTGCCTTGTTTTTTTGTAACATAATCCGACAGTGTAGCTATTTACAGCATCTTTTTTAGGATACCTAACATTTTTGGCTTCAGTCATACAACAAAATCAATTTTGAGGTCGCACTGGCGTTTTCTTTTTGCAAGTCTGTGCAGTAACAAAATTCTGTTAAAAAAGAAAAATTCCAATATACAGTTGTAATAGGCACTGCTGTTACATTATAAACATAGATACTCCGAGTTTATCAGCATAACAATAAAGTGTTTTTTTGTAACTTACTATGCAGGCACATAGCTACGTGCAAGAGAGAAGGCGCGTGAGGGTGAAGACACCGATCATGTACCCTCTACAGGTGCCGAAAGGGGCAGACGAAAACGCCGCGCCCAAAGGGCCACCACGAAACTCCTGAACTCCAAGAACCAAGGTAACTTATTTCATATTAAAGTCGTACGAATGAAATTTTCAGCGTGACACATATACAGTCGTATCTCGATAATTCGAACTCGAAGGAGCCCGAAAGTTTGTTCGAATTAAAGGAAGGACTTATTTCTGAAGTATGGGGCTCTTGCGTTGCCCAGGGGGCGCTGCAATAATGGTGCTAAAAAGCGCCCTCAATCCGAAACTGGGTAGTACCAAGCTGGGTCGTCTGCTTCGGGAAGCACGTTTACAATATGGACCCGCCACTTTCGGTTGTGTTGTACCACGGCTTGCAGCGAATATCGGGCGCCGAAGATTTTTCCATGGGTGGCAGGCTTCGTAAAGGCAAGAAATTATGCAACGCCGAATACGTGTACGCCGTTCAAGAAATAAGCGGAGAAGTTTGAGCGCGGTGTCAATCGCAAGTGGAGTCACGCACGTGCGAAGTTGAACTTCAGGCAAGGTTTGCACGCTGCTAGATTTAGGCGCACAAACGCGAGGAAATGCTTTCTATAAATTAATTCACAGCAGCGATAAGCAGACATGTGTACGGAACTGCTCGAGCGCACGACGGTACGCACCGCGACGGCAGCGGTCTTTCGACATGCCGCGGTGTACGAACTGCTCGAGCGCACGATCGTATATGCGCCGCGACGGCAGCGATCTTTCGACATGCCGCGAAACGGCGGGTCTCCTGCAATCTTTGTTGACTGCATGCCGCTAGACAAGTAATTACGCCTGCGCTGTAGTAGCGGCCATCTGTTCCTTTAGCAATTGATAAATAACTGATGCAATGCATATAAGCTCGCAGTAACGTACGTATACGTGCGAATCGCGCTGCAGCGCGAGCTCGTGCGCTGCTCGTTTGATGTAGCTTTTAATGACAGCGCTCGAACATCGATGTGCTGTAATCAACACTACCTTGCTGTGCTGCCTCAACGTGCTGGCTTGAGGTCAAGGATGCGCACATTCAACTCTCTAACCTGTGCTTCGTAGTGGGGTAGTGAATTGTCACCGAATCAGCCCGACCAATTGTGGTCATTTGCACACACCTGGTCACTTCACCACTTCGCACCGGTCGAATTGTTAATTGTCGCTGTGGCCGGGTCTCGAATCCTGAATCACCAGCCATGCCTGCTGCTATGTCGGTCTTCCATTTCGCTTACCCAGCGCGACAAACTGCAGTTATCCAGCGCGCCCGACGCTCCACTTCGTGAGGCCTTGAAGGAAAAACGGTAGAATGTGATGTTGGGATTCAGGCCTTCTTGTTCATGGCAGCCCACGACGCAGCAGTAACGACGGTGACGCTTTTTCGAGGCTGAGCTAGGTCTCTCCGGATCGGCGTCGCCGATGTCTTCTGCTTCCAGCATTACGTCCCACGGCACACGGA
>NW_023606900.1:0-60001 GCF_013339745.2 Dermacentor silvarum | reverse complement strand
GGCGGCTTGTATACTCTGATAGCAACTGCGTAGTTTGCGCAGCGGCGCACACCGTATCTTGACAGCGATCTGCAGATGCGATGATTTCGGCGTCGGTCGACTCGCGGTCGGCCTGCCGCCGCCGCTTGCGTTGCTGCTCCGTCCTCACACAGCACTCAGGTACTCGATCACGAGAAGAACGCGGCACCTCGATAGCGCGCACAGAACACGCGCAGCAATTAAGTCAACCAGCGCGCCTCGTGTACGTGGCCATAAAATTGAATCCGATTTTGATGGCAGTTTTTCCGGGGAAAAAAAAAACTTACGTAAGTCTATGTTCTATAATATGCACCAACCAAAAATTCAGAAAAAAAACACGACTTATATGCCGGAAAATACAGTACTTCAATGTGATCAGCAAAAGTCGACTTATTGGCAATCCCCTACGCAGTGCTTCCACTCCTTCTTCAATGACTTAAACTCTGAAGGCTACAGCGGAGGGGGGTGTGCTCACAACGCTCCGCCTACTTTTTGGATGTTCATGTAGACGGCACTACTTCCGATTTCGGCGCCTACGACTTGCCAAATACAGTTGTCCTCAGCGGGCCGCAGTGCTCTCAGCCAACGGACTTGTCACAGTGCCCCGCAGTGGCCGCGGTATCTACGCTACGTAGCAGATCGCAGCTACATGCATCTGTAGTGCATATGCGTAGCAATTGCTTGGTGCATGACAGGGCTTGAGTGCCCACTCGCTTTCATATGCTTCCTGTCTGGCTGTGCTACTTGGTGCGGGCCGGCTTCTTCCTGCCCCAGATTGACCGACGGATATCATGCGCTCCATGAAAGTTAAGGGCTTTTCAAGGCCTTAACGGCAGTTTCACATTCAATGGTTTCAAGAATCACTATGAACCCCGATTTCACTACTGTTCCAAGCAAATAGCCGAAAGAAGTTCTACTGTCGTTTGATGTCTGCCACCATCACAATCCTGGAGAGGGGCAGCGAGTGTCACCTTAGAGAGGCTGGTGATCACGATGCACAGGAGCCTGGTGCGACGCTCGCTCAACAAGCCCTGCGTACTGAGCAGTTCAAAGGCCAACAACTCGAGCACCTCGAAGAAGTCGCACACCGCCTTGGGCGAGCAGAGAGAGCTCTCGTTGGGCGAGGCAAACTCTCCAATGGCCCACACCTGCGTCAGAGGGGACACAAGGAGAATGCTTGCCTTTTTTTTTTTTTCATCACTTTTGCTTTTGCAATGAGGAGGGGGGGGGGGGGGGAATAATAGTGAGGGGTTGAATTTACTGTTAGTCACAACCATACTAAATGTCCTTGGTTGCAAAGCACTGACTACTTAAGGTGTCACTAAAATGGCATGGAGGATCCATCAAGACATCACAACCATAATGGTGAACAGAGCAGCCCATAATTAAAAGTAAAATGCAGCTACATTGTTACAATGCAGGCAATGCAATAAGATGCATTGTCTATTTTTCATCTATTCTGTAGAAAAGCACTGCAGCTAACCCTAGCACAGCTTTCACTATGATGTAGTCTATAGTTCCATAAAGCACCGTATAGTAAAGGTTAGGAATTGTTGTTAAAACAGGCCCCTTAAGTGATAAGCCTCAAATTGGCGTATGTTTTAGGATCTATAAAGACCTATGAATCACAATGACCATTTTCAATCATAGATTTATGCAAAAAATATTGTCCTTTGGAAGATCTCTTCAGACCACAAAACTTTAATGTATTTGTTTCTGACATTAGTCAACGACCGACTGTTAGTAAGATTTCGTTTTAATTATATAAAATTCAATTCTGGAGTTCTGTGTGCCAAAACCACGATCTGATTATGAGGCACGCTGTAGTGGGTGGGAATGGGGGGGGGACTCCAATTTAATTTTAAGCATCTGGAGTTATTTAACGTGCACACAAATTTAAGTACACACATGAACGATTTTGGGTTTCTTCACCGTTGCAATGCAGCCACCGTGGCTGTTATCAAACCTGCAACCTTGAGCTCAGCAGCGCAACACGATAGCCACTCGGCTACTGTGGCGAGAAGATTTCGTTTTGAGTGGCCTGTGAGACCCTCATTAGTACGCAAAAGAACGGTCAAGTCACTATCAACCTAACTTACAACATGTTGTCACATTCACCGACAGATGATTTGAGAGATTTCTAATGTCCAGCAAGTACTCAGTCGTACCTCATAAACAAGCTCGAGTCAGTCCGAAACAAAGCAGCCCATTTCATTACGAAAAATTACTCACGAATGTCCAGCATCACCAACATTAAAAATTCACTAAATCTTCCCTCTCTAGAAAATCGTAGACACATAGCACTTCTTTCGCATTTTCACGAGCTTTATCACTGCAGGTCGTCTTTCAGCGCATGCCACATCAGGCCCCGCCTATCGCATCTTCCCGCGCCTTGATCCTCCGTTTAAAGTGCAGCCCATTCTGGCGTGCACTAACTTCTTGAGCCATTCGCCTCTCTTTCTCGCAATATATTACTGGAATAAGTTACTACATGAAATCATATCCGCTCTAAGTCATGATGATTTCCTAGAAAAACTAAAACACTATTTTAAAGTACACGCATCGAATTTTCTTGCTCAATCGTTCAAGACATCATTGTGGTCTAGTGCTCTTTTTTTCATGTCAAATTTTTTTTTTTCAACAACATATTTTGATGTTCCTTGTGAAATTGGCTTTGTTTTAGATGAGCACCTTGTACTGGTTATTTTCTTATTTAATGTTTTTATATGTTGTATCTGCTGTTATGTATACCTATTGTAACAAGCATTTTTTTAAATTACTCATTCTAAGTAACCTTTATCTTGTGTAACACCCCTCTTAATGGCTATAGGTGTCTTCAAGGTTTAGGATGTGTCGTTTTAACTGTGTTTATGGTCTGTCTTTTTTTGTGTTGTTTTTATTTTAACATGCATTACCTGTTTTAATGCGTCTACTGTCACTATTATTGATTTATTGTAACACCCCTATGTAATGCCCTATGGGCCTTTAGGGTACTTGAATTTAAAAAAAAGTAAAAAAGTACTCCTGACCGCTGATAAAACCCGCACGCCCTACTGAACCACAAAATCAAGCTTCTGAAAATTCTGTCAGACAAGGCAAGCTGCATCAGCAAGGATTCTACTACAGTGTAGACCGCTTATAACGTAAGTCGCCGGAGTTGCGAATATCTGCACTATAAGCGGTACCACACTATAACCAAAAGAACGATTTTCAAGCACTGCACGTATGCAAAACATGTAGACCAAGCATGTAGACGCGCTTTGTACTATCGCGATGTAGCCGGTGCTGTTCAAGCTCGACAGCTTTGCACCAAGTCAAAACGAAACAACTGTTGGCCGCAACCGCTGCGAAGAAAACCGTGACCGCTATCGGCACGATTACGAACGGCGACTTTGCGTTGCTGAAGGCACGCGCCCGACGCACGCACCGAATCTGGACAAATTAACTACCATTCGCGGCAACAACTACAGTTGAAACCGCGGTCGCTATCTATGCGACTATCGATGGTGACTACGCAGTTTTCTAGGCACGCGGCCGACACGCGTACCGAGTAAAAACGAAACTACTGTTCGCCACAACCGCTGCGGAGAAAACCGCGGCCGCTATCGACGCGATCGTGGATGACGACTATGCAGTTACGAAAGCCCACGGCCAACGCGGTGTTATACACGGTGGTAAACGCAAGAATTCAGGCTCTAAAGACACAAATAGGCTCGAAGCGTTCCGGTGTTGCTGTCATTCACGTACGATTTCAACTGATGGCTGTGGCGATGCGGACTCCGCCACTTCGTTTCGGTTGGACGCTAGCGCCGTTCTTGCTCTTTTGCGTCGCACATTTGCGGCGCTCCTCACTCACCGAGCTCCGAAAGTAGTCCGGATTAACCGATGTGTGGCCAAATAAGTCCGAATTAACGAGAGTTTGATTGCATTGAATAATGCATACGCCGGCCAGCAGCGCGCATCTTGTTGAGAAGCGTGCTCGCTGCCGCCCTTGTCGGCGAGATTTTCTCGCGGAAGCCGCATTATAACCGGTATTTCGTCTCACGCAGCTGCACTGTAAGCGGTATGCGTATACATGGAGTGCTATGAGAAAATTAACAGGAGTCTGAAAAGACCGTACTATATCCAGTCCTGCACTATAATCGGTTACGTTATAAGTGCTCTATACTGTATAAGGAGAGCCTCTTACCAGGTTCGCAAAGAAGTCGGGTCCTGCATCATACGAGCTGGTGTGGCTGAGGAACTCCACAAACTCAGAAGTTAGCAGAAAGGTCACATCGGGGAACTTGCGGAACAGCTTGGGAAGCACGTCGGCCAGCAGCCTGGAAAATTTTGTTAATCAGCGCTATGAGCTGCTCTGAAATTTCATTAAATAGGAGGTGTTATCAAGACAGAAAAAAGACCAAACTGTTGCAATAAGAACTTTACTTCAGCAGATGCAACATACTCGATAAATATTTGCACTTAGGTAAGTTGATTCTTGATCACCAATGCAAAGTTGCACTGCATAACTCTAAAAAGACACACACGAAGAGAATACAATCACACACACAGGATGCTGCACAAATCAACAATGGCACAAACCAACAACAGCACAAACAACCACCACTGAGGCAACAAGAACAGTTGTTGACTGTGGCAATCATTTTTGTGCGTCTGCTCATGTTTTAGTTAGGTCTTTTTACATAGCTCTCACTGCATAGCTCTAACAAGAGTTAAGTAGCACAACTATACATTCACAATCAACTTACTCAAGTTTTGGAATTCAGTAGCAGTGTGCATAAGATGGATGAAGAACAGTAAAAAATACAACATAGCACCGACTAAAACAGTACTCTCTAATAAAATTTCAAAGCAGCCTACTGGAACTCCTGTCAGAAATGCTGGCTTGTGCCAGCAAGGGTTCTTCTGCAAGGAGAACCTCTTACCAGGTTCAGAGAAATTGTTTTCCACTGTCCTTCATTCTTTCTGCCACTGGGTTCCCAAATACCAAATCGCCCAGCTCTGACCCAGCTTCTCCAGTTTACTCAAAATGTTTGCCTTAAGAGTAGTTCCCTTTGCCAGCAACACACCGCTCCCAACATTTCTTCAACTTGGTAAAACCTTCTGGAATGCTTCATTATGAATAGCGAATGAATACTTCTAAAATTTTTTCTTGATCTCATCAAATGTGTTGAAATGGCCTCCTTTTAAGGTAGACTTTACCTTGGAAAATTTGGAGAAGTCTACCGGAGCCATACCTGGAGAGTAGGCTGGCTGGGGTGCAACAGTCGACCTATTTTTCATCCGAAAATCACGCACAAGAAGTGATGAGTGAGCTGGTGTGTTATCATGGTACAACACCCAACTCTGGTTTTCCAATAGCTAAGACTTCATCCAGCACAAGGCTTCTATCAGATGCTCCAGAACTGCTGCGTAAAAGTTCTTGTTTACTGTCTGTCCACGTGAAAAGTATTTGTGGTCATTAGTGATTACACCCTTGCCTCTCAAAAAAAAAACCATGAGCATCCCCTTCATGCTGGGTCAACGCGCCTGAGCTTTCTTCATTCAGGGCGATTCTAGCCCCACCCACTGTGACGCCTGAACCTTGGTTTCAATGTCATGACTGCACACCTAGGTTCTGACTTCTGTTACAATGGTCTTCGAAATGTTCTCATTATCACTGGCACAATCAAGCAGTTCTTGACTGATGTTAACATCGGTTCGGTTTCTGGGCGTCTGTCAATACATGGGGCTGCAAATTTCGTAGTGGTGCAATGCAAGTTGAACGTTTCTACCAGAACTGCTTGGCATGATCCAAAGCTGATGCCTACATGTTCAGCAATCTCTCCGACAGTCTAACGGCGATTTTGGAAAATTAAATCATAAACTGCATTGACGTGAACATCATCTGCTGACGTGGAAGATCATCCACTTCAGGCATCTTCATCAGTTCACGCTCTGGCAAATCTGAAACGATTGTACAACTCAAAAATGAACACAGCAATCAGCTCATAAATTCGTCCCCAAAGGCTCATTGCAGCTTTTTCCATGTTTCGCATGGTTCTCCGAAGCTTGAGGCAAAACTTTTCCATAGACACATAATTCCAAGCCCTTCACTTTCACTGCATCAAAAGATTGCGAACCTGTCACTGCACTTCATTGCTTCAGTTGCTGCAGCTTGCTGACAATGATGGGGCGATGTGGCAAGAGGCATTGCATTACCAAAGACTGGCACTGGCCAGCACCACTAGCCGCCGTGTGTTTCATTTACTGGTGGGGCGCTGTGCGATCACTCCGGTCATTTAACGCGACAGCGTTAAGGGCCCCGTGTCGCAGAAAATCTGGCATTCGGCATCGGTGTCGGCGTAAGCGCTGGCGTCGTTGGCGGAAATAATCATGCCAAACCACATCATCCCGAACCACCCAGACCGGGCAGGCCCTTCACGTGGTGCAAGGCGTTCGTGAACAAAAATTGAATTTATCAAAGCAAAATCCGTCATAAAAATCGCAAAAGTACGACTTAACCACAACATACAGACGTAATAGCGTCGGATTGCAATTTGAATATACGAGGAAAAAGCGTGATAAGTGCGCAGAGATCTTTCAATGCTATCGCGTTCGACTCTTAAAGGCGAAGCTTAGGCGTCCTCCAAAATTTTTTTTTTATCGCATTTCGTATAACTGAAACACAACATGGTAACACAGGGCACTTGGCGGGAAACTTGCAAAACAGTCTGCGACAAAAAATATCACCAACAATTCTTTGTGCATTTATGCTCAAGCAAAGTGGAACACTCTGCACAACAATGTGCGGAGTTAAACACTGCCGAATATCTTCATAGTTCTTACTCTTCCTGTGATTGTAAATCTCCCAGCACATTACAAAGATACCACATTGCAAACACCTTACGAACACAATTTTGAAAAATTTATTTTCAACAAGTACAGTACAGCCCATTCAAATGCTGAAACTTGACATATGCATGCCTGCACATGTAAGAGGCAGCTGAGCTGAGAATGGAATGGTGGCAATTGTCATATCAATGCATAAGTGCATCAAATTACAGATTATGCTAAAAACAACAATGCACATTCATGACCAAATGATTCGCGACAACTTTTTGTTTCATTGATTGCTTGCTTGCTTGATTGATTGATTGATTGATCATTCATTCATTCATTCATTCATTGATCAACCTTCACATCCCGGGCAACATTGTGGCAATGAGACATAGCAGTCAGGAATACTGAATAAATTATGAACTGATTGATCGACCTCGATGTACCAGAGCAACACTAAGGCTATGAGAGACATTGTACTAATGGGGAATGATTAATTTTGCTCCAGGATTCCTTTCTTTGCAGTCACAAGCGAGTCACATCATAAATAAATGCTCTTCTTATCTGTAGTCCTGAAGACTGTGCTAAAAATTAATTCAGGCTACTATACATCAGTTCACACAGGAACGCCAACTTTCCTTGCAACAGTGTTTTTTCGACACCTACATCTCAACGAGTGGTACAAAGCATCTGCAAGGAAGCTATACTCACTTGCGCAGCCGTTCGCAGTAGCCCCGCGACCCAAAGCATACGGACAGTCGCTCCATGAAGGCTGGCAGCAGTCGTGAAGCCAGCTCCGAGTCACCGTACTGCACAAAGGTCTTCAGGTAGCACCTGCATGACAAAGGCAACAGCAGCCGTTTCATGCACTCAAGTGACTCGCCAGACAACACAACAGAGCGCCACTCTGAAATAATTCTTGCACCTCCGGAACTCACTTAAACTTGAAAGAAAGTCCGAGCAGTCATTTCAACAATGTCTCTTCTTGACAGTAATGCATGTGCCTAATAAGTCTGACAATGAACCTAAACAACTGAAACATTCTGGCTACTGCAGCAATAACATATTGAAATTTTTTTTACGTAGTTTGATTGCACCAAGAGCGAGGGGGATGGGTGGGGAGGGGGGGGGGGGGGGGGGCAGTAGATGTCAATACAGAAACTACGTACAGATCACGCAATAGTGATTAAATCAAGAATAAGCAAAAAAAGATGACAGAACAATTGTGTACACCCAGCAGCAAATGTTCATCAAGAACTAAGGGTGTGCAAATACTGAATAGTAGATTTTGAATCAAATATTGAATCCAATAACGAAAAGAAAGCTGAATATCGAATCAAATATTGTATATCAGCTAATTTTTCACAAAATTTAATGCTTAAAAATTTCTTGCTAGTAAACCCGATGCTGCACATGCTCGAGAGTCTCCTAGCATTGTCTCCTAGTGGAATCTAGCAGCCGGAAAACGTATCACACAATCGCGGTTTGCCGATGTACTGAACGTCGGTGCAGAAATATTGCGTTTTCCAGGAATGTAGGTACCGGTAAAAATAAGCATAATTCTATTGGGTCAATTTTTGTGTTCTCGATTGTGAATGTTGGTGCCAGGAAATCGTACGTAACGGGATCGTATCAACGAGGTTCTATTGTATTCGAATGTTCATTATTCTACTCGATTCGGTGATATCTAAGTATTCGCATACATCTATCAAGAACATGTCAAGAACAAGAAGGTTACAAGAAATTTCTGGAAATCTGTGCACATTTCACTAGCTAGACATCAAACAGCCAGTAACAGTGAAACCCTCTGGCATTGTTTCTGGTTTATGACTGCCTCGTGCACCATGGTGCAGTGTTAAGGGACAAGAGTTGCCTACACGTTTTCTCTGCATCCAGTAAAAAAGTGCTCAAGGAGTTCCAAGGCATGGACAGAAAGCAAATAGGACCAAAACCCAGCGTAAGAAAAACAGGTATTCTTTTAGTGAAAATACTATAAACATACCTAACAGATTCCCCAAAGCATACCTTAATACCTTGCTCCAGCTAACAAATAAAAGAATGTAGCAAGGTGCCAGAAAAAGCTCCGTCGCATGCCCCCGCGCGAGGGACACGTGTAAATGCAGAGCATAGTGGGGTTCCGTGGTGTTGGTGTTGTTGGTGTGGTGGTGGTGGTGATGATGTGGTGGTGGTGGTCTGGGTTGAGAGAGAAGAGAGAATCGTAAGTAGGTAACGTAAAGCTGTTATCGGCAAGTTGTTCAAGACGTCATACCATCGTCTTCGTCGACGGCGACAGAGGACAAGGCGGCGAGGCGGCACGCTGCCTCGCCGCCTAGTCTTCTGCCGCCGTCGACGAAGACGATGGTACGATGTCTTGAAGTGGTGCTTCGGCGCTGATGTTGGATTGCGTCGAGTTACTAGTTGAAGGTCTTGCTTCCATCGCTTATCAACTGCGACCGCTGACTAACGCAAGAGAAGAGAGCGCAGGAGTTGACGAGTGGAGCCCGCACCAACCCGCTTTATATTCCTAGCGCGCGCGTTAGAGGGAGAGGGGGTGGAGAGAGGGCGCGCTATCACGCCAGCACCTGCTGTTACTACGGTGCTTGCAGCGCCGGAGCGCAACTCGACTACGACGCTTCGCGCGCTGCACATGTGCTGCAAGCGTGATGCGGGAGAGGAGGAGTGGGGGAGAGGGCGCACCTGTGCTCGAGCTGTTGCGGACGGACGGCGCACGCTACATGTGAGTTAAAGAAATGCTCTGCATTTAAAAAGCAAAAAAAAAAAGGAAAGGCATAGCTAGAAAGCGCAGCGGTAAATTCAGGCATACGTTGACAGCAAGCAGTCAATCAATACGATTACAGTTAAACCTCGATATTACAAAGTCGGTAAAATCAGCACTTCACTTCGTTATATTGAATTTTCCTTATATTGAAATTCGACCTTTTATGCAATTAAGTGCAGTCACCAATGGACTTTACTTATTTGGAAGGGCCTGTAAAATTTTCCTAATTACCGGGCGATCGGAAAAAAAACTATTTTCAATTAGAAAAAAATTGATTTCATTGAATTTGAGAGTCCACGACCAAAGATACGTTTACATGCCGTGTCGATGGCAAATTCACATGTGAGATATAAAGTGAAGCCTGCGAAGATTTCGCGTCCACTCTGCCGCTGATAGGTGTAGCTCGCAGTGGAATGACGCTATCATGAAGAACACAGGCAGAGGAGAGCGAACGCCTCATCTACCTCTCGCTTCAACACGTCTTCGAAACTCAAGGTTGTGCAACGTCCAGCACTACACACGCAAGTCAGCCTAAAGGAAGCCACAGCCATCTCGGCTGGCCCAATCTTTGCACCCACCACAGATTATCTCCCAAGATAAGGCGTGCTGGCCATGTATGTCCTCAGCCCCTCCCTTGCTCGAGCGGGAAGACGGCGCCCATCAAGTCTTTCACATCCACAGCATACAGCACGGCCAGGCCCTGACAAGATCTTATCACACTTGGACTTTATACGAAACATGACAGCAGGAGGACCTTGCTGCTATGCTGCTCTGCTTCAGCGGCCGCTCTCTGCCGCACGGCGCACAATTTGAGAGGTGCGTTTGCAAGCAGCCATATGTAATTGAACCATTTGACCATCTCTGTCTGCGGAAGTTTCCATTTATTGCCTCAGTATTGCTTCACGTTGGCAGGGATACATCATTATATTGAAATTGTGTATAAACACACTTTGTTTTATTGAAGTTCCATATAGATGGTGTTCTAAGGTGAGAAGTTATAAAAACGTGAATACTTAGTTATATCAAGAATTTCATTATATTGAAGTTTGTTATATTGAGGTTTAACAGTTCAAAATAAAATGTGATGTACTATGCAGCAACTAATGTAGTGCGAAGAGAGCAAAGTGTACTTATTAAATGGATATAAATAAGCTTATTGTGACAGTCTTCTCAAATAAAGCATTCTGGTGTTTCCCTAATAATGGTGGATGTGAATTCTGCTGAGCAACGTCTATAACAAGACAGCAGCATTTAACCGCAGAAATCTTCCAAGCTGGTGGCGGGCGACTTACCCAAGAAGGTCTGGGGCATGCTCCGAGCAGCGGATCACTTTCGGGTGATTGGCCTGGTCAGCGATCAGGGAGTGGAACTTGGCGACACTGAAAGGCAGGATAACACTATGTGTACATGACTCATCAACACAGCTACGTGACATATTGTGCACTTACAGCACATGCATTTGTGACAAGCAGCGGATGAGAATGGCCTCCATAAACAAGCAGTAAATAGCTGATCAAAAAAAAGTTCAAGGATACTTTGACTTGAAAGTGCTTAGTATTTATAGAAGGCTTAACGCAGAAGGGATGCCTTATTATTTCATTGGGCAACACAGTATAGAATGAGGATAAATTTATCAGGAAAATGAAGATGGCGACATGCCTTCACAGGCTGTCTATCAGCGGTCTTGCCTATTCACTTTCAATCTATTGTAAATAGCCTGTAAATAGTAAATATATTTACCTTTCATCTTCCTCACAATTTTGATTCCACCCATGTGGGCACTGAGAACTTTAGTAAGCTTAATGGTAAAAGCGCCATCCTTGCCAAGTATCTGTTCTACCATCTTTCAGACTGAAGATATGCGAGTATCTGTGAATGAGCTACAAAAATAAATTTTTTTCCTTTCTTTTCCTGCAAGAACAAAGAAATCAATTACAAATTCTACCCGTGTTACGGCAGCGCAGGGGTGGCACTGCCCAAAATGGGTACTGCACAACATTATGGCGCTGAACGCCCCCGGGACACGTAACACTTATGCAGCCAGCTGGGGAAGCTGGTTCCAGTCGCTGTGTTTAAGAGGAACAAAGAATAGACAAGCAATTACAGAAAAGTAAGAGAGTGCCTTAAATACAGCATCAACATCAACACTATTAAGTGACATGACGAAAAGCAAGGTCAAAGCAAATGCAAAGCTTAGCAATAGAGCAAGCCCCCATTCACCACACTATTTAGACGATATGCAAAACCTGCAATTGCACTTCACCACACACCTCCTTTGACAGTAACCAAGATGGCGGACGTCGGGCTAGAATCGTAATTGAAGTGTCAACATGCAGGATGGTGACATCATTCCTGCCACCGTCCATTTACCGCGCCGTCCAAGCTTTCAAAACGTGTGTTTCAGTTTTAACAGCGCTACTAGCGAGAAAACAGCCACATTGGTTCGGGCAGGGTAGGTGTGTGAGAAAGCCTGCTTACGGGCTTTCACGTATCATCTACTGGTGTGATCAGCCCAATAAGGTCAGTACAAATGAATATTTATGGCAATTCATGCCAACGGCATTGCATGTGGTTTCTTTCTCAACGCATAGGTCAGATAAAATAGTACGAGCCAGACGATACACTGCACATATTTCCAATTCTTAACAGCAAGACCTGTAAGGCTTAAAATTCAGAAAACAAGCAGCGTGTTAGCATGTCTCCCTATGTTTCAGGCAGACACACACATGAAATAACATTTTCGGCTGGCATTCAGGAGCACTGCGACATCTTTTCTGACAAGCGTCAGATCTTTCAGGACATGCGTATTCACCCGTAAAAAAAGATCTTTCGGTCATTTTCGCACGCGTTGCAGCAGCTCACCCGTCGAACGTGTCCCCGATGCCGCTGACGTCGCGGAGCACGAACTTGAGCATGGACTTGTGCACCTCCGTACCAAGATGGAGCGAGGACTGGCGTTTCGTGCGAGCACTTTCCGACACACCCATCATCTCCCGCTCGAGCACCAGGGCTGCCGTCAGAGCGGGGAGGTCCACGAGGCTGTGGAACACCTGCAGGCGTGAGAGCACGGGCCAGCTGTACATTTGCATGCAAAGCGTGCAGTTACTGCAACAGCAATGAGTACTTACAATAAACTAGCAGTAGTAGTAATTCAATGCACTCCCAATAAATCATTATCTACCATTGAAGTCTACCGCTGAATGTGGTGCCGGCCTATTCAAGCTCTTGTATGCAGCTGCATTATGGGCAGGGAGAACAGAAAAAAGCAATGATGTATGCATGGTACTTTCTGTTGTTCCTGCCGGTAATCTCTACTAATGACAAACCAGTAGACCTAAATAGCAACCCTTGTACGCTTTTGTCTGCATCCTTACATCACTTTTGTAAAGAAAAATGCAATAAAATTACTGTGTTAAAGGAACACTCTTAATGTGATATAAACGATTGATTGATTTATTTATTGATTGACTGGTGTTTACTTGAGAAAAAGGGAAGAACAAGGGAAAGGCTGCAGGTATCGTAACTCTCCCACTTTTGAGTAGACATCTGAACTGAACCTGGAGCCATGGAAAAGAAATTGTATATGAAATAGAGAAAAGTATGAGGAAAGTTAGAAGTATAGTGGTTGTAAAGAAAAGAAAACAGGAGGACGTAAGTAGAAAAACCAAGGGACATAGCTACCTATATGGAAAATGAAAAAGTACAACAAATAAGAAGAATAAGTAAATAAGGAATGAAGTGGACAACCCTCTCCCGCCATGAAGTACAGCTGCATAACACAGGAAGAGAGAGAAGCCCGTAACTTGAAAGCAGAGATTTTTGCCAACGTGTGAAATTTTTTTTTTTTTTTTTACTGGGGGTTGGGGGAAAGGGAATCAAAAGGTTCTAGAAGATGATGAGAAAACCACGTTAAAAAGCATACGAGTAAAGCTGATATAATCATATATATTCAATGATAAGGAAATAGTGAGAACTTCAGGCATTTATATATTTGTTATAGATGTTTGAGCAAGCTGACGTTTGAGCGGGAACGAGAAATCCACAACAGAAGAGCAGGATGTGGGATGTGAAACAATACACAGCAACTAGATCCAGTCGACTTCCAGTAATTTGGTTTTTCGGTTAATTCGATCCTGACCGAAGGTCCTGGCCTATCTATGCCCATGCATTTCTATGGGACCAAAACTTTTGTTATTTCGATCCTAAAATTGGCCTACACCAGATCATTCAAACTTTAATAGTCGGCACACACATATCTGACCCCAATAGCGACCCCTTTGGAGGCAGCGTTTGTCGTGGCAGAGCTTACAGGACAGTGAATGTGTTGAAAAAATGTCATCTCCTGATGAAAACGCCTATTTACGGCTCGCCATAGGAATATTTTCAGCAATAACAGTAGCTCAGAATGTCTGATTATGGCATTTACCCGATTCTGACACGTGCCTTTTTTTTTTTCAAGAAAACTAAAACAAAACAAAAACCGCCTTTGCGACATTCATATGCTTTACTGCACGAGACTTACATATAAGGGCAAAGCAGACTTTAGAAAATCGGGTGCCATTGCGCAACACATACCGTATTTTCGCGCGTATAACGCACAACAAAAATTAAAAAACGTTAACAGTAAAGTTGGGGTGTGAATTATACGCGAATTTTACTTGGCGGTGTGGCTTCACGGGAGCGCGGCACGTGCTGCCATGTAGCCACACCTCAAGGCAAAGTTCTCCGCCATTTAGTTTGCGAATAGTTGAGAATAGTTGCGAATAGTGCATGCAGCGCCGGCGAACTCGTACGTCACCCGTTCCCGTGGCGCTCCCTCAGTCCACACAATGCGCTTCGCGATACATCGGAGAGAGAAATTGCTGTTGCCCATGCAAGGGCTGCTCCGGCTGCACTGTCATCCTCTGTCACGTGAACGCTAGCTGCACCTGCTAAGCGATTCGATTCTCGTCACATGTCACGCGACCGATTCGTCCGTGATCATGTCCGTCGTATGTGAATGCAGCTTTATCAGCATCACCAAAGAGGGTGGAACAGAGCCGCTGGCCGAAGATACTACATGGACGAGTTGTGCATCCCTGGATAGACCGTTTTTTGCAAATATTTGAGTGTTGTTGCATGCAGTTATAACCTACGGATATTTTTCTTTCTTTCCCGGCTGTTGTAATTGGGGGTGCGGGTTATACGCGGTGGCGGGTTATACGCGGAAAAATACCGTATTAGACCTTAAAAGGGAGTATCGTCATCCACCCAAACATAGCACAAAGCTACAAAGGAAATCCATACAGGTTTCTCAGAAATGAAGCTTCGTAGTCGAGTAAAAATTCGTCCTCGTCCAGACAACGTTCCCTTTCATGAACTTTTCTCCACCTTGCGGGATTCCACAAAACTGATTTGCCACATATGAAACGCTTGCCCGTTTTTTACTTGTTTTTTCAGTAAAAATCAGGTGCGCGTTAGATTTCTCCTTTGTTTAGTAGCTTTAGTGTCATTTATATGTTAGTTTTCTACTTTGGACCCATAGAAAGTGGCAGTGCGTTTTATTCGAGGACATGTTAGAATCAGGCAAACACTGCAAAATTAATTTTCTGCATCTTGTTCATTTGCCATCAATTTTGTCAGTCCCGTCAGGGTCTATAGTTAACGAAACTCGACTGTATTTCATCCCGATACCCAGGCCATTCAAGTAACCCAGGTGAAAATATTGCTACTGGTTTTCAAGTGGGATGAACTGGTCTGATGTGATACCATAGAATAATTCAGAAGAGTGGCTGTCCCATTGGCGTTTTTGCAACAACCCAGCAAACATGCGTGTAATTTCATAAGCCAATTTAGTCACACATGAGCACTCGCCCAATACAAGGTCTGTTCCTCTGTTGATAGCATTCTTGCCGCGTTCAACGAGTATTTTAGGCCACTCACGTTCACCACTGAATTTCCTGCGCAGGGCAATATCAGGTTTCTAGATTTGCGTTTGCATTTTAAAGCTGCACACGTGTGTTGGGTGTATGAGCCCAGAGCAAACAAGCCGCCCTTAAGGTACGGTTCTGCTCACTCAAAACTCATAAAAAGAAGTATTGTACGTTCTCTCTTGTCATGCACTCTTTTTAAGTCTTGTACCCACATGTTGGATGAAGGACTTAGTAAGCAGGTGGCTCGTTTGGAAGCAGCAAACTATCCGAGACACATCATTATCTCGGTTGCTGAAAGCCTGCATCGTCGAAAGAAGGCAACTTCACACTTGAGTGAAGAGCAGAGAGCGGATGATGAAAGAAGGAAGAAAGAACTAAGGGACAAACAAAAGGTGGCTGTAATTCCATATTTTCATAGGGTTTCCCACAACCTAAAAAAAGTAGGGCAACGGTTGGGTGTAAACGTTGTCTTTACAGCACCTAATAAACTTTTGAGTTTGAGTGGGCTGAGCTGTCCTACGAGGAAGCGGAAGCCAGTTTGCGCTACTACACACAAGGAACCTTTTGTCACGTGCACTCAGAACGTAGTGTATAAGATTCCACTTTCGTGTGGGAAGTACTACGTGGGCCAGACGGGCAGATGTTTAAACGTGCGGCTGGCGGAGCATAATAATAAAGTAGAGAGCACCGCAATAGATGGGCACCTGGCTGCCCACTGTAGAAAATGTGACGCGAAGGAACCATGCTACCCTCTCTTTAAACAAACTGTTGTTGTGTATCGCCACAGGAATAAGATAACGAGGGAAATTGTCGAAGCAGCAGAGATAGCTAGAGGATGTGATGATTGTGTTAGCACGCCGTCTATTCTTTTATCCAAGAAATAGCTTGCACTTTTGGCATAGTAGCTACATGACTGTTTTTTCCTTTTCTTTTTTCCTTCAGTGCGTCTTTTGCAGTGCCTTTCCCAGTGAGTATATATATATATACAGGGTGTTTCAGCGAACACTTTCAAAAAATCCTAAAGCTAGGTTTTTTGAGAAAATAGGAAATACTTTAAGGAGCAAGATTTCAGGTTCGGCGGACGTCAGAAATTATGAGAAACATGCGAATTACATAGTAATTAAATAAAATTGCCTAACGAACTTTTTAATTAGCGACGTTTGGTGTTTATTGCCAATGGCGAGTTTGTAGCTACGGAGACGACGATGCCGTACAAGTTTTTAAAGCAAAGAAAAAGTCACTCTGTAAAGCCCTACAGTCCGCGAAAATCAAGTATTTTTTCCCTCGTGAAACCGAAACGCGGCGAACATGTGCGCCGGAAATCTAGTGCAAACGCAACGTCCGCTGATGACGTGTTGCGGTGACTGCGGCGCCCAATTCAAAATGTCTGTGATGATTCCCCAGGCTAGGGAGCCTCAACGCTCAGCTTAGACCACGGCTGGCGTTATCTTTTCTTTCGTTTTCTTGCGCCTACCAACGAAAGAAAAGATAACGCCAGCCGTGGTCTAAGCTGAGCGTTGAGGCTCCCTAGCCTGGGGAATCATCACAGACATTTTGAATTGGGCGCCGCAGTCACCGCAACACGTCATCAGCGGACGTTGCGTTTGCACTAGATTTCCGGCGCACATGTTCGCCGCGTTTCGGTTTCACGAGGGAAAAAATACTTGATTTTCGCGGACTGTAGGGCTTTACAGAGTGACTTTTTCTTTGCTTTAAAAACTTGTACGGCATCGTCGTCTCCGTAGCTACAAACTCGCCATTGGCAATAAACACCAAACGTCGCTAATTAAAAAGTTCGTTAGGCAATTTTATTTAATTACTATGTAATTCGCATGTTTCTCATAATTTCTGACGTCCGCCGAACCTGAAATCTTGCTCCTTAAAGTATTTCCTATTTTCTCAAAAAACTTAGCTTTAGGATTTTTTGAAAGTGTTCGCTGAAACACCCTGTATATATATATGCTTACCAACTGCAATAAAGCAATTGTTGAAAGTTAGCGCTCGTCCCGTGTTCTTCCTCGTCCTTGTGTCGTTTTAGCGCTATGAATCCCCAGTTAAAATTACAATGACCTACCAACACGCCCAAACTTCTTCCCTGCTGTTTCCTCTCACCCGTGCTTCACTGTGCAGGTGCAGGAAGCACTTGGGCAGCTCCTGTGCAGTGCATGTGCTGCATCTAGTATCCCAGTGCAGCACACTGTTCTTGAAGTTTTAAACTGAGCACCGTGATGTAGGCCATGTCGATTGCTTGGTCTCACTTCACAAAAACCTGGCACGTGTGTCTGGGTCTTTTGTTTGTTTTTACTCTTTGTGCGTTTGTTCTTTATGCAGCACAAGCTTCTAGTCTGCGTTCTTTGTGTACTTCCTTTTAAAATTTCTACTGCGCTGCATCACAAATGGTATTTTGCTCAGACTAAACGTTCTGATAATGAAAAAAAGAAAAGTGCCGCTGAACACATATCAGTATGTAGTGGCTGTAATTAAATTTTAAAGTGCCCGGAGCATATTCCAGCTGTGCAGAAATACAGTCGAAGACCTCGGAAACCTTTCACATGTGATCTGAAAACACCCACTGTGTTGGGAAAAAGAACCTCAGCAACCGCCGTCAACAAGACATCGTCACACGACGTCATCACAAGACATTGTCACAAAACGGCGTCACAAGACGTCGTCATAAGAGATTGTCACAAGAGATCGTCACAAGAGATCGTCACAAGAGATCGTCACAGGATGCTGTGGTAAGATGTCACAAGATGTGCATGCCTGCACCACAACACATTCAAGAACCACAGTGCAGGGTTGCACTTTCGCAATGACTAGGGAATCAAGCGCTGCAGCAGAGCACACCACGAACTGGTGCAGGAGGGGCACTGAACTATACATGAACTGAACAGACCCATAATGCAGATGATTCAACCCCTGCATACTTCAACCAGGTTACTCTACAACGCTTTCCGTAACAAGACCTCTGCTGTCGTCGTTGGTGGTGCAGAATGGGATAAGCACTGCATCTGCTTTGTTTCTGCCATTTCTACTTTCTAAGAAAAAATATTCAAAAGACTTGGCATCAGAATTTGAGCAACTGCAAACATGTTGTGCAATATGATCTATTTTCTCACTGTAAAGGTGGGAAGACAGCATAACATCGCTTTATGCGAAAGAGCGCCTGCCTCTACTTAGTGTCACGAGGAACGAAAGACAGCGTAATAGTTTCTACTCAACAATTATTAAGCTAGCCCTACTCAGTAGGAATGGTAAAGCAGCGCAAAAGACATGGACAAAAGGAAGACGTAAAACACACACACAAGTGCCGACTCACAACTCTTTCCTAGTTGGCTCGACATTCCTAACGTCAAGCACGCTAGCCTAATCTTCCATTCTAGTTCTAGTCAACAAGCTTCTGTACATAAATAAGCCAAATAGTCTTTTTCTCTTTCGACAGTGCATGTTTAAAATTGTTTTCCTACACACACTGTAAATGCAAGAACTTGTGAGCCGTTTTTCACCCTTGTTTTGGATATTTGCAACAGTCGGGAATTTGTGGCACATCAGTTCTGCAGAAACCCACAAGGTGGAGGTAGGTTCACGAAAGAAAAAAATTGCCATCCACCCTGAATGTAGCATAAAGATACAAAGGAAGCCCATACAAGTTTCCTGCTAGCCTACTGCTTAGCGTACACCCCGGACAGGTGTTCAACCCGGTTTTGATCCCTGGACCTGAACAAATTTTTTTAAAGATTTATTTTAGAAACCCGTACGAGATTTCTTTATATAGTCATTTTACAATAGTGTGGATAACAATTCTTTTTCCCGTTCAGTAGAGCATTTTGTTGTATTGTTGCATTCGTGATATTTTTTTCGACTGTGTAGTACTGCATGAATGATCATTGCTTTCCTCCTCCTGTTTTAGTCCCAGATTCGAACTGACAGCATCTGCAAATTAAAATAATGACTATAATATGTCAAATGCACAACCTCTCAGAAAGTGTACATGTACAGAAACTGAAACGCTCCCAGAAACTGTACAAACTATAAAAGAAATATGTGAGGCAGCTACCTCAACCACACTCTTGGCTGACATGAATGCTGGAACAATGCTCAGGAACTGGCTCTTGAACTGCTGCGGATTCCAGGCAAAGATCTGGGGGGGCAACAAAAAAGAAATGCTGCTGTTTTACACTTGGCCAGTTAAAGATAAAATAAAGCCATAGATGTAAGTCTAGCTACCAGTGATCAACTACACCATTAGAAGTGCTCGGCATTTGATTTGTGCCAAGAGACTGAAGTTTGTCACCCACAAAATCACAAGCAAACACAGCATGTCTACCAATGAAAACAGGTACGCCCAAGAAGACATGGCATAATACGTCATCCCCATGCAACTGCACAGTGCAGCAATCCTATGCTGTAACGGCAGTCTCAGAGGCCATGTTTTCTGGGTGCCATTCGTAGCAGTGACAGTTTCACTTCAAAGGTAACAGAATAAAAGACACTCGAGTACTTAGATTCAGACGCGCGTTACAAAACCTTAGGTGGTCAAAGTTAATCTGGAGCCTTCTAGTATGACATCTCTCAAATCTCTAGTGTTGCTTGAGACATTAAACCACGTCGTTCAATCAAGTTATTGTAACTATCTCTTCAATGCAAGCACTTTACTACAATTTACCGATTATAAATGGGGCAGTAGGAATCAACTGGAGTTGGTTCTGTATTATTACAGTGGTGGCACCAATCCCATCCCTCACTCATTATTTTCCCACTCACTAAAGCTTTGTTCTCAGTAAGGGTGTTGCTTTGGATTATTTTGAGCACTAATATTAACTTTAGTTAATAGGCAATGACGGGCCGGTTGGTGATCCACGATTTTGGTGAATCAGCGCCTTAGAGAAAATACATTCACACAAACATGAACACTGAGGACATACACAGGTGCTGTGTGCGTCCTCATCCTTCATGCTTGTGTGAACGTCTTTTTTCCAAGTGCGCTGATTCACCAAATTAATTTTAGCGCGACTTTTATAGTACTTGCCATTAGTATCCCTTCAAATATAGCTGCTGCTACAATCGTGTCTCAGACTGAAAAGCCAGGAACCGCACCAACCTGGGAATGATTACCTTATTTCTAATTTTATCTTAACTCCTGGACGCTCCCCAAAAGGCATCAGAGTTACAAAAGAAGTGGCCAAGCCAACTGCCAACATCCCACAAAACACTTTGCCAACATTCTCTCTTGTACAGTGAACTCAACAAACGCCAGTAGCAGTACATGCTCAGAGCTTTAGACATTTCAACAATGCATACAACATAGATTTCTGTCACCACAACATGAACTTATTAACTACGAAGCACAGCACACTATATATATATATATATATATATATATATATATATATATATATATATATATATATATATATATATTTTTTTTTTTTTTTTTGAAGGCATGTCATAGGGCACATAGTATGCTGTATACTGTGTGTATAGTACAAAGACCCACTTCAAATTCTACTCTCTGGCTCGACAGCATCACATCACCCAACCATTTTTATCAATACATTAATAGCCAATTTCCAAAACAACAACCTGATCTACATGAGGCTTTGAACTGCAGTTCAGGGCTTGTTCCTAGTATTTCAACTAAACTCAGGGTCTCTTAATGTGCACCAAGACAAGAGTATATACAGGCAGATATTAATATCCTTATAAGGGCAAATTTGGCTTCCATTTTCTTCTGTAATACTCAATCTTTTCCTGCAAAATGAATTATAACACAGCTTTGAAAGAATACTTCACTAGACTGGAGCAGTTTATCGTTCCTTTTTAGTGTCCTTAAAGCACATTCATCCAATGCGTTTCAAAAATTACGTCCAGCGCTCTTCCCAACTGGCCCAGACGGGGCAGTCTTTCCTGCCTTTGCCCTTAGGTGTTCAGCCCCAACCATCATCGCGTTTCTAAGCAATCAGTTTGGCTCCAAAAGAGATTCAGCACTGGATGCTAACTGCTCCCGGTCGTGCAATGGCTCCAGTGGGACAAATTTTGAAATCCATCGTGCTGGGTCCCAAGTGCCCAGTCGTCGTCTGAAGCCCGCCCTGACCTTGAGCAAGGCAGGGAAGTACTTCTCGGTGGCGCCCACGTCGCAGAGTGCAGCCAGGTTGCGCAGGGTGAAGTGGACCACCTGCAGGGCGTTGGGCACGCTCAGACACACACGGGAGCCGGGACCCAGGAAGAACTGATTCAGGGAGTCCTCCGTCTTGTGCAACACAGCTGCCCCTGCAAGCCATAAAATTTGACTGGTTAAACCCTGTAACGCCTATCACATCGTATATGCCACGCCAAGTCAGATGCTTCAAAATGCCGATTTAAGTGTGGGAGAACTTAATGCAAAGCCCATAGTTGCATCTTTGATTTACTGTAGTGAATATCAGTGGTGCATAGTTAAACAAAAGCAATTATCAAATAATTATTCACTGTACTAATTAAATTTTAATTAAACTAAAAAATTTTTGCAAATTAACTCTCCATGACCAGAAATCATCATCATCACCCTATATTTATCTTGACTGCAGGACAAAGGCGATCCCCAATTACCCCTGCGATCCCCAATTACCCCTGTCTTGCGCTAGCTGATTCCAACCTGCGCCTGTAAATTTCCTAACTTCATCACCCCACCTAGGTGGCCAGAAATAAAGGGGAACAATTAGTTCGAGTTTTGTTTGGATATTACAGGGCTAACTGATTGCCTGTTTAATTAATTGATTGATTGATTGATTGATTGATTTTAGCATCCAAAGCTACACCATGGGCCACTTGCATAAAGCGCTTTATTCTAGGATATTTTACATGGAGTCAAAAATATTCACGCAAATGACAGTAAACTGCCACCCTAAAAAATACGCAATGACACAGGTAACAGCCACTCGAGAGATTACTTCGACTTAATGTCGCTTGGATGGAGCTTTTTACACATGAGTCAATTTGACCATGGGTAACTGCTGCATGCAACTGGTGCCTGGATTATCGGAGATGTCGTAGTGGGGTTTTGTTGTCAAAACACATCTTTTTTGTATAGTCAACAGCCCTTCTTAATTATTATTGTCAGAGGTTGATAGGGCAGACGAGTTTATTGCCACATTAGGCCACGAAACCCATGTCTTCGAGCTATGCCAGGTAGTAAAATGGCACTCTTGTATGCTACAGCAATAAACTGAAAATAGATAGGTATTGAAGTAAGAGAAACTCACCTTCATTATGGTGCAAAAGACACGAAACCTAATGAAGAAATGATCGTATCGAAAAGAGCATCCTTCCTGACAGTTGTTATCCTGTTCAGTCGTTTCTTCATGTGGTTTTGCGTAGCTTGCACCATAACAAGAGTTGTGGGGGCTCAAGAATTCTAGAAACAAAGAACACAGTACTCGCAGTACAGTGCAAACACAAAAGGGCATTTCTTGCACCTTTATACAAGAATGCCACCCAGCTGAACTACACACGAGATGGAACACGCTGAAAACTCGAGGAGGTTCAACTCGCAATGCAAGGGTGCCGAGCTAATAATGTAACGTATGTCACACCGATGCCTAAGTCGTTCGCGAGTGCAGTCTCACAAATGGAGGCACATTTGAGCAATCAAAAAGCATTTCATGGGTCAGTCCCACAGCAAACACCGACGATCACGTGGAACACACCAACAAGCACACGTCCCCAAGCCAAAGAGGAGGAATCACGTTTCTCTTGCACTCGAGTATTGGACACCGTCAGGTGGCTCTGGCATTGGAACACTCGCGCCATCTCTCATCGTACTGCGTAACTACGACACCGACTCCCTCTGCCGCGCTTCTGCTATGCGGGGAAGCAAGATGCCAGGAGACGCAAGGCCATGCAGGGAAAGTATCAGGGGATGCGAGAGAGTCGAGCATTTCCATAGGGTGAACCCACTGGCCCAGCAACGAGCAGCAACAAACTCACCGTGGTGCAGGAAGAACTCAAGCAGGGCAGTTCCCAAAGCAACACGGCTAAGCAGGTGACTGGTGGCCAGCCGCTGTATCACGAGGATCACCTCGGGCACCTGGCTGCTGTCCAGCTGGCACACAAGGTCGAGGGTGCGCACCGCTTCCACCAGACACTGTCACAAAGAACAACCAGGCACGTCGGGAAAACCAAGCGTCATGGCGAAGTAAATTCTGGGGTATTACGTGCCAAAACCACGATCTGATTATGTGGCATGCCATAGTGGGGGACTGTGGATTAATTTTGACCACCTGAAGATGTGAATAATTAAATTTATCAGAGGCTTGACCCAGACAGAACACAGCGTGAGAGCTTCAGCCAAACTACTGTACGTCAGTGTAGAGTTTCTGCTGCATCTTTTCTTTCTGTCAGGTTATTTCACACGCCGACCCAATGGGAAGAAAGAAGGCTACAAACAAGGCAAGGCGCAAAGAGGGAAAGGAGACTTCAAAAGAATTAGAGAGGCTCGAACCGGCATGGGCCTAGCCCTGTACAAAACTACTGAGTTACAAAAATGGCACGAGCGTGCTTAAGTGAGCTGCCAGGGTATGTATCGATCGTGAACTCCAAGACAAACATACCGAGAATCACCTTCGGCCCACTAACTCTAACTCATGCCACGATCTAACTTACGTAGCAACTTTTCCTCCTCTCCACTTGCCCTTTCTCACTAAATGTTGAGGGCTCATGGAAGGAGGAAAGAGCTTTCTCCACGGTTGGGACCTCCCTTCCAAAGGGACATGCTTTTCAATACCTTCCGCCCCGTTGCACATGGGTGGCTCAGGCAACAAGGGGGTGTCACTTCAACTCGCTTATCGCCTGGCGACAGTGAGCGATCATACTGTGGCAAGCTCGCTAGCCGAGACAGATGCTGCGTTCCCCGCACATTCTTTCCCCCTTCTTTCCGTCTGTTATCGCTCGTGCATGTTTGCTTGCCTGCTTGCTGCCACTTCGTTGTGGCCACACGCAAGAGCAGTGAACTGGAAGTCTAGCCTTTCTCTTCTGCCCTCTTTTTTAGGACGCTGTCATTGATGCATCATTCTGATTACAACGACACCTGACATTGAGTGAGATGGTCGGCGCTTTTGAGCAGGCACGATCCTACCACATGCTGCCCCCAAATGAGATGAGCATGCGAGCTACAGCGTAGGGTTTCGGCAAGATCATGGCTTGACAAGGACGCTCGCTTCCTGCTCGCGCAACAGCCAGGAGTAAACAATCATGTAGCTCGTGGGTGTCTGCTAACGGCAGGGCTCTAGCTCCCACCACATCAACGTTCATATTTGACACCTATTCGCCATTCATTGCATCGAAGCTTATTTTGCTGCTTGCAGCTTTTCGGGAATGTGGCAGAGAGGAACTCCAATTTCTCTGCAGTTCCCAAAAACAAAAAAGCAACTATGTAGCCACTTACAAGCTGTTGAAGCTCGAAGTCCTCGGGATGTATGGGCTCTGAAAAAGAGTAAGAAAGAGCACTGATCATTACAAAGACTATGTGACAACACTTGCCAATAACTCAGCGAGGCAAGGTTATCAAAGGTGAGTGATGAACTGGAATGAGGCTGCAGTTCCTCATGTTTCTACAAGGCATCATGCACGGTGAGTGGAACTTTTCACGTGTTACCTTTATGGCAGACGTGTACCTAACTTAAACACGCTACTCAAGATATACTGTGTAGTTTAAATACTCTTGCAAGTATACTGATACCCCAAAAATACTTTTGCAAGGTAGTACCTAGTACTGTAGCTTATTTTAAATACTCTTTGTTGATATTTTGTACACTTTCTTAAGGCACTGCACTGCTGAGCTCGAGGTCGTAAGTTCGATCCGAGCTGTGGCGGTTGAATTTCAATAGGGGTGAAAAGCAAATATGTCTGTGTATTTATATTTAGGCTCACATTAAGGAAGCCCGGGTGGTCGAAAGTAGACCGGACTCCCCTACTAAAGCATGCCTCACAATCAGGCTGATATTTCAGCACGTAAAACCCAAGAGTTTAATTTAGTTTTAGTTCCATTTGCATGTTACCTTGAGGTCGCAGCATAGGCAAAACTTATTTACTATCACCGTCCTTTGAGAGCTACCGTATTTACTCAATTCTAATGCGCCACTTCTTTTTCCAGGAAATAATTCATTGCAAAATGACAAGAGCGTTAGAATCAAGTATGAAGTCAAAACTGCAAGGGTGTTGTCCAAATCCCACCACCGAGTCTCGAATCCCACCTTCCGATCTCGAAGGTGATCTTTGCTGTACTGCAGTTGCCGGAAGCTGCAGCGAGTGCCAAATGTTTGTCATCATTGGCCACCACCTACAGCTATGTCTCCAAAGCTCACCTGATAGCCACCATTGCGACCACCTCTGCCTTAAAGCCACCTTCAGCGACCTCGAAGTTAAATTTTTTAAGCAAGAACTAATCACAATTAAGCCCTCCACTCTAGAGGAAAAATGAGCGTGAGGCACCACGGAACCTGCCACGCGGCAGTTTTTGCGTGCCGCAAGAGGGATTGGTCCTGGACTGATTTTTCACGCCTTTCCACGTGCCACGGACGGTGGAGACCAATGAAACCTGCCCCTTCAGTGACGTGCACACAGGAAACTGGTGTCATGAGGACCTGCCCGATCACTTGATTCGCACTCACTCAAAACATACTCATTTCACACTATCATCTGCTCAGCAGCAGCTCTCAATCAGCGCTTGTTTTGATCGGTTTGGTTTGGTCTCATTCGCGCTTGTCTTGTTTTCAAAGTTTGCGATTGTTTTTACAATGATGAGTCTAAACCCAGAAGTCCCGATGGAAAGGTCTTTGGACAGATCGCCATATCCGATTCTGTAAGACAAGACGGCTCCTGAATACAAGGACGCTGAAGCGACACCCAGCACCTCATTCTCCCTGTCTTTTGAATGTGGCGACGCCGTAGCAGAAGAAGGCAGGCCAACATGATTATGATCAGTGGCAACGACATCGTCATCATAATCTGGCATGACTCGCGTTAAGAACAAAGGCCAAAGAATGTAAACAAAGCGCCTATCTGTTAGACGAATGAAAAAGCATGTGACATACATGCAGAGTAAAAGAGAGAAAGCGAGATTCTCATGCTGTCACGTGACTGCCACAGCGGCGCACCACCAGTCAGTGTGGTTGTATTGCCGCAGCAGCGTTTTACCGCCGGCAACACGGCCACGTGTTTTTCCTCCAGTGTGGCTGGGGCATTACTCTCTCTTACCAAAATCTGACGAGGAAACAATAAAAGGTACCGTCTTTTCCATTTTTTTGACATATGAAAATTGAGGTATGCATTACAATTGAGGGCATTCCCTTTCCTTTTCTGGCTTTCAAAAGTGGGTGCATTAGAATTGAATAAATATGGTATGTTTTGGCGTGCCTCTTGAAGAACAGATGGGAAGGTGAAGAACTGAATTCATAGGTTGCCACCAAGCATAATTTAAAAGTTTCATGGCATTGTTCTGAAAAATCCAACATTGTCGACTCAATTGGAACCCCCATGTGCGTGTAAGAAAATGGGTTATTTTTGAACATGCACAGCTGCACACATTGGCATTTTCAAGCAGTACAATTCTGGTAAGTGTTAGTTCCATGGTGCTCCCATTTCAGGACACTCCCACGAGGACAAAAAAAACAACAAAAAAACCTAGGGCTCCCTTTCCAGATGAAAGCTACCTCTAAGGGCAGAAAAGCACCAGACGGAGGGACACCTCTACCAATAAGAAAACCTGGTCGGCTTCCAGTCGCACGAGAATTCGATCCCAGTACTAAAGCAAGCAAGATGGGCTGGTTGGTTACAGGTACTCCAGAACATGATTTTATGGTGCAAATATAGACGGGACACAGCAACATACACAGAACAAGCACGAAGTTCCGTGCAACTGCCAAGGCGTTTGTCCTGTGCATCCCGCTCGGTCCCGTCTAAATTTGCACCACAAAATCACGAGCCCAGTACATCTCACGTACAAGGCAGGTGCTCTACCACGAGGCCATCATCCAAGCTACCCACCCAGTACAGCTTGGCTGTTCAGCGTACCTCCCTAAATGGTAAGAACAGGTGAGGGTGCCGGGGTACCAAACTCACTTCGGTGCGTCTGGTCAACCAGATAGAGGCAGTACTTCCTGCTAGCCGAGACCAGGGTTTCGTCGGTGTAGCGTAGGGACACAGCTCGCCGCAGCCACACACCAAGCACCGAGAAGACCGCGCCATTCAGCCACTGGTCGCCCGTGTAGAACTTGGCTGCAAGCACCAAAGGCAGGGCACGCAACTCCATAAGAGGATTGCATTGCACCCAATTAATCCACAAGAGTTTCCTACGAAAATCACTAGAGGGTACTCTGGTACTAGTGCCTACAGAGTTCCCAATAATGGCGCAAAAAGTTTGATGCTCGGAATGCTTTGTTTGTGCGTTTTCGCAAAAGATAAGTAGGACGTTAGGCAAAATAAGAACAAGAGGTTGGTGGCACAATCCACCACCCCGTTTCAAAGGGGATGCTCATAGCATTCATCCATCCATCCTACGAGAAGTGCAAGCATGGCAGTTCAATCAGGATGGGAATGATGGTTAGTACGTAGATACATTTGCCTCGTCCGTCTGGCTTCAAACGGCCTTGTGACTTTGCAAATTGATCAATTTCAATGACATATTGCGTTATAAATGCAACATTTTGCAATGATTATGCACGTGTGGAGAGACTCATTGCCTTCATACGTTCTGAAAAACACGATTGTTCGGAAATTTAGAAAGATGAGTTATATACAGCGCTACAAGAACATATCATGCCACAAGCAAGAAGACGAGACAAATCAATGTGCTACTATCACTCGCAAGGTAGCTGATAAACTGAAGTGTCGGTAATCTAATGATTCTTGTAGAAAGCTCCTCTGTGGACTAAGCAACGCAACCTCCTTCATCAATGAGGTACTGTTGGCATCAAAGGTTTACGACGCATCACCACTTTGGCAAAGAATCTCAGTTTCACCACGGTTTGGCCATACAATCTGTTGAGGAGTTCACCGGCATGCCAATTGCACATTACTAACCGCGGCTGCAGGCGTTAATTCTAGACTGCACCCTCAGGTTCTGTAAATATTGTTATGGGAAGGCAGAAGGGTAGTTGTATTGGCAGAGGTTTTTTTTTTTTATTGGCTGATCCGAAACAGAGGAGACCATCTACACTATCTATTTCGTCTTCTTCTAAACCATGTCAGATGTCGTTTTCTTCCATCCAAAACCAATTTGATTGAGAGTTCTTTGTAGATGCTCTGCCTCGTCAAATTTCGAAGGTGAGAATAAATTCCAATGCATTACCACCAACCTAATGAGAGCAATGCCAAGTATACAACAAGACATATAGGACTGGAAACACAGCATGATACAAGAAATCATACATGAGAAAAATGTATGTATATATGGGTTATAAGGAATACCTTCAGAACAAAAGAAATAATAATATTCCACTCTAGATGACTACGCATGAGTAAATTGTTACAGTTCATACAGCAAAAAGGTGAAAAAATAATATAAAGGGACCATTATTTATTCTTCAATGAACATACTGCACGCCAACTGTGGCCCCATGAAGGACTAGTTACAAAGAACAGTGAACGTTTGTGTACACACAACAAAGCAAATAGAATGCACAGAAGTTATCCATACTCATCAAACATAAAACTATTCACAAAGATAAGTCAAAACATTCAATATTACAATCCAGCGCACAAATGAATCTGCAATACCACAGTGTACAGCAATCTCTGGCAATTTATTTCGTGATGAAATCATCACAGGTGTAATGACGCAGACGCGCCTCGTCTTTTTGGTAGGAGCTCGAAGACGACGACGACGACGTCCCGTGTTTACCAGAGAGCTCGGGCTGTTCGCTCTGCTGCTAGCTGCTGCTAGACCGGACTGATAAATATTTAATTAAATGTCATTACATTTGGTGGAGGTGCTGGGATCCCTCGTCACCCTGGAGCTCCGCACTCGTACGTTGCCCACCAACACCATGGCTGACGCAACCAACGCACCGAGTGAACCCATGGTTGCCCCTGTCACTTGCGCCAGCGTTCTCCGTCAGCGTCTCCCCGCCGCGACCGCGCGTGACGTTGCGATGTTCATTCCTCACAACTTCGTCCTTCACCACGGTGCTCCTAGAGAGCTACTCAGTGATAGGGGTCATGTCTTCTTGTCAGAAGTGATACAATCCCTCCTTCGCAAGAGCCAGATCATTCACCGGAAATCGTCCGTGTATCCCCCCCAAACAAACGGTCTCATGGAGTGGTTCAACCGAACACTCGGCGACATGCTGGGGATGTATGTCTCGTCCGACCAAACCAATTGGGACACCGTACTCCCATTCGTTACATTCACCTATAACAGCATGACACAAGCCACTACCGGTTTTTCACCTTTTTTTCTCTTGTACGGACGTGAGCCTTCGTGTCCACTGGATACTATCCTGTCCTACCGACCTGATGCCTCCGAGTGCACTACAATTTCAGAACTCGCCCGATACGCCAAAGATTGCCGCCAGCTGGCTTGTTCGCTGACCAGCGAGGATCAAGGGCGTAAGAAGACAAGACGTGACAGTCATCAGGCCACGCCTACCTTCCCTGCCGTTTCCCTTGTTTGGCTGTGAGTACCGCCTCACACTCCTGGTCTTTCTTCTAAACTACTTGCGCGATACCACGGTCCGTACTGGATCATCGACACCTCGTCACCTGTGAACTATATCGTTGAGCCCGTCACACCATCGCCGAACCTTCGTTGTCGAGGTCACAAGACAGTGCACGTTAACATGCTGAAGCCATATTACGACCCCCTCATCTTGTCTGCTCCCCGAGTCGCCAGGATGGCTCCGTTTCACACCCGGGGCCAATGTAATGAAGGAGACGCGCCTCAGTGTTTTCGGTAGGAGCTCGAAGATGACGACAACCCGTTCTGTGTTTTACCAGAGAGCTCGGGCTGTTCGCTCTGCTGCTAGCTGCTGCTAGACTGGACTGATTAATATTTAATTAAATCTCATTACACGGGAAACAACAAGCAGTTGTGACTGGTTTCTTTTGTTTCTTCTTTCTGTGTGTGCATGCGTGAGCGAGCTTACAGACTATATTTCTACTAGTATAACCTATGCAGCCACCATGCCATTGCAACAGATTTTGACAGGACAAAAAATTCTGGCGGAATCAATATCACGATGACGGCCGAAGTTAATGTGATTAGCATTCAAGCAATGTAGTGACACACCGTATTGCTGAAGACACATACGGCCACACGTGTTGGTCGTATGAGCCGCGAGCCAACAAGCCACTTCTACCATATACGTCTGCACATTCTAAGCTTGTTAAGTGGGCCATTATCAGTTTACGCTTCAAGAATGCCCTTAGCAAGTCTTGCTGCCAAGTAGTGGACACAAGTTTTGAGAAGCCAACTCGACGTTTGTCCTTGGCTGGATATCCTAAGCTGGTGCAAATGTCTGTCGCGGAACGCATTTTAAGAGAAGCGCGACCCAGCACGCAGAAGCCAGTTCCCGATGTCCCTCCCGGCAAACGCCCCAAAGTAAGTGTCGTACCCTACATGCACGAGATAGCCCATAACTTGAAAAAGATGGCCCAAAGAGCAAATGTAAGAGTTGTCTTTTCTGCTCCCATTAAGCTCAGCAAGCTTTGCAAGCTGACGGATCTAAATGCCATCCCGTCCAATAAGTGCACTAAGCATCACCCCAAAAAGTTCGTCGAGTGTGTTCACCGTGTGATGTGCAACCTCCCGCTTTCATGTGGGAAGCAATATGTCGCGCAAACTGGGTGTTGCCTCAATGATCGGCTCCGCGAACACCGCAATAACGTAAAAAATGGCACTGGTGGGTTCTTGGCGATTCATTGTCGCGATCATGGCTGCAAACCTATCGAGGACGATTGCACAATGTGTCCCGTGGCAGGACGCAGCTCATCCATGAAATAACTGAAGTGCAGGTGATTGCAAAACTGGGTGATAAGTGTGTTAGTTTTCCTTCACTGGCTCTCACAGAAAAAGAACTAAGTTTCTCGGAGGTGGCATCCTCGACTCCTAACTATGTTACACGAATATGCAATCCTTTTTTCTTCATGTAAGCGCATGCGCAGTCTATACTGCTTCACATATATAAACCGATTGAGTAACACAATAAAATTTAGTTGAAAGTTTGCACTTGGTGCGTGGTCTTCTTCTCTCACGTCTGTGTCTTTTTGTTGCGCAATAATACTTGAGTAATGGATTACCAACTTGCCCGGAATGCTGCTCTCATTAAGCCACCTGTGAAGTGCACTCGCAGCAAGTCGATAGAGGTTAGAAAGGTACTGACACCAAAGTGGAGGAAGAGGGCTAAGAATGCTATCGCATCAAAAAGCAGACTCAAATGAAGTGGGAGCTGACCAGAGGTGAGGACCGTGAAGCTCTCCTGCGAGACGACGCCATCCAGCTCGGAAACAGCTTGGGCGGACTCGGACCGGCGAAACCGTGAGGAGCCAGTGGTAGTCAAAGACAAGGACGGGCCAGTGACCGACGACACGCCGAGGAGGCGTGGAGATGAAAAGAGCGAGCAGTCCATAAGCCAGCCGGGAAGCTGCTTGAAGACCCGTTCCGCATCCTCTGCATTCGAACCCAGCACAGGATTTCTCAGACAAACAACATCACAGCGACAATAACACAAAGATGTATACGGTTAAACCTCGAAACAAAATCACATCCAACAAGAATAACTTCGTTATGTCCTATATTTGTTATAAGCATGTATTTGTTATGAGCTAACATTGGTCAGACACATTTTAGATTTAATTCATTATGTCCAACAATTCCTTAAACACGTGTTTTTAAAATTGAAGCTTTTCTTTGCAAACTTCTTCGGGTTTTCGTGACCATGGGTGCTGTGTGGCTGTTCTTTAGCCGAATAGGCCAACTTATCACAGCGGAGGACACGCGACATTGCCAATGGGTTTCTTGCACCACCAGCAGATGGCGCTTACCTCCGCACATCCACGGCAACCATGCGGGAAAAAGAAAAAAAAAGGAATCAGAAAGCTCACCATCATGCATTCGCGGCGGCATTGCATTAGCCTCTCTAGAATTCCTGAACTAAGTCTTCCGTGTCACTTGGTGCAGACATTCAATAAACACAAACTCGTGTTTCGACTCTTAATGCACTCGCACAAAGGTTCAATATATATAGATTCCAACTCATTGAATCTGCGGCACTTTTATATTGAGGTTTCACAATATAACTGCCTTTTGTTCTAAAAAGAGGTCAGAAAGCAATGCGCATACAGTGTTGACCACTGTTAAAGGGGGCACACAAGCATGCGGTTGGCTCTGCAAACAGATTCAAATGCACACAATGAAGAAAGCTGTAACGAATCACTAACATTACCTTGGCTTCCATCGTAAATGACAGCAGCACCTACAGCACTAACGAGATACGTGGGCTATTGAAACGGCTGTGAAATAAGCAGTTCGTTGTGTGCTGCCGTGGGGGCTGCGTCTTCTTTCTGCCACTGGCTGCTTGTAGTAGGTCGATATTCATAGCCTCATGCCTCCATCTTTGGGGCATGAGACCACTGTGCTACCATCGTGCTGAAGTAATGCAGGTTGCCACTTTCTTGACATCATTAACCTCCCAGCTCGTTCAACAAACAGTGATTGATTGACTGGTCGTTTGATGAAGTTTAAAGGGGTCCTAACCATCCCTTCAGCGTGGCAAAAAAACACAGTCCGCAGAAAGCATACACTGCTGTGAACATCTCAGCCAAATTTTGCAATCATGCGCGGCGCATGGAGCTCGCAAAAGAAGTCACCTTTTTTTCCAATGCTCTCTTTTCAACAGAAGCCTGCTCCTCACTCTTTTCTAGACGCCTTTTTTCATAATATAGCAGATTTCCACACGCGGTTGCTATTGGCCAATAGCTGACATCAATCAAGAAAGTTGTTTGGATCACTCCGTTTCTTCCTACTGCTACAGTGTATATTTATTGACGCAGTTTAATAAACAGGGTGAAGTAAGCAAAAATTTGCTTTCGTATTTCGATAATAATTACGTACTTCATAAGAAGCCGACTGTCGTCTGCTCTCACTCGGCCATGGCCGCCCGCGTAGGAATTAGACTTTGGCCACCCTGCTTATCGGTGTCGTAGCCATCGGGTCTCGCTAATTTCGGCTAGTTTTGAACACTCAACTTGTATCAAACCATGCATAACTTAAGGTCAGACCACATGCAAGCATGCCAGCTCGCGCTCAATCTTGGCAGCTCCTGGTTAGACGCTACGGCAGACTTCGCTTCGTATTGAGTAATTGATAGCACATCAAAATGCAAAAGTTGGATGCGACTACTATCCGTCAGTCAAGCTGGCGCAGGACAAAGCCAGTCTGCACCCCCTAGCACAGCCAGACTGGAGCATACGAGTGCGAGCGCGCACTCAAGCTCTGTCGTGCACAAAGCAAATGCACTACAGTTGCATGCAATGCTGGTATGCTACGTAGCGTCAATATCGCGGCTGCCACAAGGGGCCATAACAAGTCCGCTGGCTGAGCGCACTGCGGCTCGCTGAGGACCACTGCATTTGGTGCGTCATCGGCGCCAAAATCGGAAGTAGTGGCATCTACGTGAACATCCAAAATCAAATTTGAATGGCGCGCCACGGTGACGTTCGGCAGGCGGAGCGTTGTGGGTACGCCCCGCTCCGCCACAGCCTTCGCAGTGCCAGTAATTAAAGAAGGAGCGGAAGCTCTGTGTAGGGGATGTTCTATTGCGAATTCCGCTTCTGCTGAACACATTGAAGTACTTTTTGCGACAAAATATATCTGAAATAGTCTACTTTGGCTTCAAATGCATCTCTTGCCTTCGATAAAAAGTGGTTCAGGGCCCCTTTAACATTCCAAAGCAACACACGGACTAGGGAGGTGCTGTAGTAAAGGATTAAAGATTATTTTTTACTGCCAGGGGTTTTTCAATGGGAACCCAGAGCACCACACACAAGCGTTTCTGCAGTCCACCCTAGCCAAGAGCACTACCCTGCACACTCTGTGCCACCCTGTACAGAAGGGCAGACGAGGTCAATGTTTGACGTGGATTGACAGCAGGTCAGCCACGGTAGGTTTCCCACAAAGCATGACAAAATAAAGGTCTTAACAGAAGATGTAACCCCCTGCTTCTTCACTACCCTCCTTCCAGCTTCTAGCTACCATCCACCACCACCACATGTATTCCTAATTGCAACTGCACCGCAGTTGTCAATAGCACATAGGCACGCACCCCGAGACAGCAGGTCTGCCCGAGCCTCAGCCACACGTGTCAGGTAAAGCAGGATCGCACGCTTGACTGGCGCGCTCACGGCAGCATCCTCCAAAGCGCTGCAGAAAAGCATCCGCATTTCATTTATGAATTCAACAGCGAGAACAACAAAGTGACATAAAGGTCAACCAATGAGACCAACGACTTAGAACTAGTACTGCAACAGAGAATAAAATCCCGCTCATGTTTATGTGGTTGTTACGTTTTCAGCGTCGATTCATATCCCGAGAAAATATCTTTCTTTTTCTGACTCTCTGACTTTCAGGAATCAGTAATCTGCTGAGGAAGGGCTAGACCGGTGTAGGCACAGTATCACTGCAGTGACAACACTGTCACCTGTCAGAGCAGACTACCAAGTTCACACTTACCTAAACATAACCCTTCAACGCAGTTGCATCTATGGGATTGCGTATTTCCAGTGCAAATGCATACAGAGTGCAACAACACAGAGCTTACCTCAAAAGCTTGTCAAGAAGGCTTCTGTAGTGTGGGCTGTCGGTACCCTGAAAGAGATGATGAGACTGTAAAATTACATTCTCTCGTTTTATGTGCCAAAAGGCATGCCCTGTAGTGGGAGGACTCCCGAGTAATTTTGACCACCCGGAGTTTTTTAACATGCACCTACATCTAAATATACAGGAACGTTTTTGCATTTGGTCGCCCTCAAAATGCTGCCGCTGTGGCCAGAATCACACCTGCGACCTTGAGCTCCGCAGCGCAATGCCATAGCCTCATCGTGGTGCTGAGACTTTGAAAGCAGGACCGCACACACATACATGAAGGCATATAAAATTACTGCACATAGGCTACGATGCATTTCCAACTTATGGAACATTGTTTCTGAGAGGCATTTACAATGTTGCTAATGTACACCTGATTGTATCTATGATATGCAATATCATTTTTGATATGTGGTGACACGCAGATACTCTACATGAATACAACCAGCTGCCACGTGGCATCTGCATCATATACTCCCTGCTTCCCGCTCTTTCACAATGTAGTCGTCCGAAGAAATATCCCACTCAGAAGATTGAGCATACGTACATTGTATGATGACAACATTAGTTCTAGAGCGTTGGTGTTGTTGCGCACTGACTTGTTTGCGTAATTATGCTATCATAATCGTTTTAAGCATGAAATGATTGTCACTCGAAAAATTTTGTCGGACATATCTATCACAATTAAGAACAGATGGCACCTAAACACAATGAAGATTAATTTTTCTGCAAGTTTCACTGTGTCCACAAAAGTGGGCTTCTCAACCAAAGTGTCAGAACTATTTAAGGTTTGACAAAGAGACAGACTATTTCATGTGAAGAGTACAGGTGCTTAAAAAGCACCGCGCACTTCAGAGCTTGCATGATTTGAATGTGTACTGCCAGCGACTACGAAAGAGGAGGACCCGATACACATCCACATACTGGTGCTGCCAGCATCTACCCACATGTCTACTATCGTCCAGTGCTTTTATCTTGCATTATTCGAGCATGTTGTATTGGGGATTGTATTGTATTGGGAACAATTTACAGGTTATTTATAGAGATGGACAGCCAAGATGGCTGACAAGTAAGTCGTGCGCCACATTAGCTTAAAGTCATTTTCTTCCTCACTCAGGCAGGTGCTCAGGCAACCAACCCATAACACTAACCGATTTCAACACACATCTAATCATAAGTATTTAAAGATATATGCAACAAGGTTTAAAATTTTTTTATTTTATATTGCCATGCTGCACGAAGGAGTCAAATGAAGAGCAAGTCTAGGCGCGCACGAGGAGCTGTCTGTTGCCTGTTGGTCTTGGCTGACTGTCCTGTCCCTTGAATTGCACTAACCATGTAGCGTCTTGTAAATAAACATATCTCATCAGTTACGATATAAATGTGGCAAAGAGGAAAGACTAAGACAGGTGCTGCCTTAGGCCCTTTGTTTTCGATATGCTGTTATAAAATCAAAATACAGTACCAACTGGCTTGAACTGCCACCTTGTCGAACATTTTAGCCTTTGGCAATCACGTGTCGGGTCACTCCCTACACACGTAAGTACCAGTTGTGGTCAGATGTTGGGAAGCACCTGGCATTCTCGTGATGTTTCCATTGTGTCATCAACTTTTTTAAACTATTGCATAATTTTACATTGCGCTTTTTTTTTCAATAATTGCACTTTGCAACATCTGCATATATAAAGGCAGCAGCAGCTTCTTAACACACACCTTAAGAAATTCGAATCAGAGAACGGTGACGTCTTACCTGCATGCACTTTACAGAAAAAACTCGCATGGAGTTTAGCGAATCTGAAGGTAATTTTAGTGACAAGGAGGAATGTACTATTATGCACTCGGACAGCCATCAAACATCCTCAGATGAGAGCAGTGAAGAAGAAAGCAGCAATAAGGACCCTACCGAAACATTTTTCGTGGTGACCACCCACAATGTGGCACTGGCTGGAAGCTGTATGTTGTATGGACAAGATCCTCAAGAATAGCAAAGAAAATTTTCTGAAATAAAGCCCTGGCCATGCTTTTGTTCACATGAATGCGCAGTGTCCAAAGCGCATGAAATAGTTCCTGACAGGAACAAATGCTAAGTGGCTAAATGGTCATGACTACAATAGATTATAATGTCGTTACCTTCATTAGTGCTTGCAGTTCTAAAAAAAGCTGTCTTGTCATGCACAATTGCAGAGGCAGTACTGCAAGGTTTTAAAAGAGTGCTACTGATATGACATGATAGACTTGTCATTTTCTTACATTCAATAAAGGACCAAACCCTCTAAACCGTAGGAAAATGTCAGAATGCCCTAAATAACTGATTATAGTACTGCTTCCTATGAACCAGTTTTGGTTTTTGTACCGTGGCAGTGGGTACATTATGATGTGATGATATATTAGATTGCTATGCTTCTGCAATGACTGCAGCTGCAACAAACAAGTTCTGCCAGAATAAACACACGGAGCATTCTAGTTAATTTCTCTGTGAGCAACGCCATCATACATACACTTACTGCTGCACAACGTCAGCCAATTCGCTCTGTGTCATAACATCACAATATTGACAAGCATACATTGTGTATCTTCATTCCAGAAACCATTTTTCCGTGGCTAACCACTGTGACAACGGTATCTCACGATGCGAGACGCACCTACATGTATGGGAACCTTCCCGAAAGTTGTCGCCGATTCTATAACAAACGAATCTCGTTGTCTGATTGGATGCACAACACAAATAGTGGTGTATATTCTAGAACACGCACGACGACCAGTGATTACACTGGAATGCACAGTGAGTCATGCATAAATGGCCGACGGACTTGACGTGTAAATCAGATTTCAACAACCAACGACTGCGCTCACTGCAATCATTGCGCTTTGAGTGTCCCTTGTTCATCAAGGCGCATGTTTGCCCAATAAAGCATTAAAAATCGTGACACATTTTTGCTACTGTCTGGTTGTTCACCATCACTACAACGTGACAATATTGTCAATGATGCCAGGCACATGACATCGAGATATACTTTGCAGTGTCAAATTAACATAGCTTATAATTGTTTTCCAACCTTCGTGCTTGCTTAAGTGTCATCTCATCCTTTTATGTGCAAGACGTGAGGAAAATCTGCTGCAGCTCGGAAAATGTGTGCCAGCGCTCCTTCAAACACACCTGTGCGAGCAGTGCCTGGAGAAACAATGTGAGCTGATGCGGAGGCAAGGGAAGCAGCATTTCCTCGAGGCCATACTGGGGACACAGGGACTCCAGCACCGACAAGGCCAGGTGGCGGCGACCTGGAGGCGAATTCTCGTCCAGCACGGCCACCAGGAGGCTGCTGACGGCCGTCTCTTGCTGGGGGATCCTGTCACACCATGGGCGCATTAAGTACAGGCTGACGGAAGCAACACTGTCATGGCTGTCAGAGCAAATCGGTGCCACTCGGGTAGTACACAAAACAGCATGGATAATGAATGCAACGGAGTGACTTTGCTGGCGGGGTGCGTTGAGTTTCATGTTTCAATAATGCAAAAGCATCTTCAGAACTCTATCGAGCCAAGTAAGCATAACACGTTTTTCACATCCCACCGCAATCTCGTGAAGTTGGCCCCGCTCTAAACATTATTCGAGATGTTTTCCCTGTGCTGCAGCGCACAACGTCCGTGTTGCTCTCAGCGTATTAATTCCCATGCCAGGTAGAACTACCATGAGCATCTTCCTTACATCTCTCATTCAATTTGTTTCCTGCTTTGATTTGTGCTTCTCACAATAAAATTTTTCCAGGTTGCTCCATTTTCCAAGCTTCTACAAAACAAAAGTCAACATCTTACGTAATATCTACAACTGCACACATGGGACACAAAAAAAAAAAAAAGTAAGGATGCCACAGCAACCAGTTTGTTATCTTTCTCAACCATGTCCAGCAATTTCGATTCGGTGAGATACTTGATCAAAACCAACCAGCTCGTATTCACACCGTATTTAAGTCAACTTTCCTTAAGAGAGTTATGTGCCCGTGTCATATGCCAGGCACACGAACTCTTAGACTGAAGTTAACTGAACGAATTAGGACTCAGAAGACATATAAACTAGTTCTCAAAGCATGGTTCACAATTGTTCAATGTAACTTCAGTGGAAGAAAGATCTTTACAAGATTTACAGCTTAAGCAAAATGCACTGTTTCAGGGGTTTGGAAAGTTCTGTCATCACACGCCATCAAAGCTTTTTGTCGTTAAACAACAATAAAAACAAATGGCACTGATGGCAGTACAGCTGTCTCTGACCAGTACCGTCATAAAGCAGGGCACAACTGCAAGGCACTCTCGCTTGCATTCAACACTGCTATAGTCCCACCCACTTTGCGCTTTGATCATGCCGGTAAACTTCTGTGCAGGTGACTTTAATTAGGACTGAAACTAGTACCTGTAACTAGCTTTGCACTTGAGGCACTTGATCAACTGGTCTTTGCAGATTATTTTCTCTCTCCATTAAAGTGCTAATGTTTTCAGGTCTGATTCAAAGCTAAACCGCATCGAGTTTCTGTTCAACTACATGCAGCTTATGTCCAGGAAGCGCCAATATAGCACCCAGCTTTTTCACTCTCCTCTTACATCAAGGACCTGGACCTAGATTCCCTAATTAGGAGGCGGAGACTAACCCAGGAAAAAAGGCCAATACCTTCAATAAAATGACGAAATCTTGTAACCAATTTACCCTTTGTACCGGGCAGACAACATGAGTGTCCTAGCCGACTAAGAAAAAAAGAAAAGGAACAACTAAGGAGAAAGAAAAAAAAAGAAAAAAAAGAAAAAGAAGGAAAAACAAAACATTGCAAGCACTGTCACACGTGGTTATCTCGTCGCTTTCCACCACTCTTGGAAGTGTGCTTTCGTTATCACAATGCTTTGAACGCAACGTCCACTCTCCCAAGTCATCAAACCCAAGCGCCTACGACATGGTAGCACCCTCTCTGGGACAAGGAGACAACTTCACACAGAAGAGGACTAAGTGTTCTGCAGTCTCTTGTTCATGGCTGCCACACCCTCTGTACATAGTAGCCTGCACCTTGGGGGCACAGTCAAACCAGCAGCGGTAGCCCAGGGTGCGCAGTGCGCCCATGCAAGCCTTGTACGGAAGGGCACTGCCGCCACCGTTGTCATAGAGAGGTTCCGCAGCAGTGACATCCTTGTGTTCGCGATACATGCGAAGCTTCTCATTCGTGTTCATACACGATTTCCACAGGGAACGCTCTCCCTCACACACATGGGTCTGAACACTTAACGGTCAGATGCATAGTTTCTCCAGTGTCGGAGTAGTTCAGGAAGCTGTATCTGCGCGTGAGGAAATGCAGCCGCACACTCCACTGTGTTCTGATGCACTTGAAGCTCATATACCTGAACACCCGGCGCATCCAGCTGTCATCGGCCATGTAGCGAAGCCGGTACTCAACGTCGATTTTGCTTCTGGTCTCACGACCTCGAAAGAGGACCAGCCGACATCCCCTTCTATGGCCTCAACTGCGACTCGACTATGACCCCCCAGAGCCTGGCAGCCAACCTCGCGCTGTCCTTTCTCAAGCTATTCACTGGTATAGGCTGACAGACACATGATGGCATTTGCAAAAGTCAAGCTGGGTACATGCACTGCCTTCCACTTCTCGCACTAATAGATAACGGCTACATCCCCAGAGGCTCCGTCAGCGCAGAATGCAGTTGGTGTGCCGAGTGGTCTGTCATAGTCGTTCTTTGTGCACCAACTTATATCCTTTCGTTCCACTAAGCATGACATTCCAAGGTATCGGTATTCTGCGGCATACAGCAGTTTGTACCCGCTAGGCAGCTGGAATGGTCAGGCGGCACCTACTTCGCCGGCTAAGTGGACGACGGCCGGCTTTTGTCAGTTGAACAAAAGGCCAAGCATTGCTAGGTGATCAACAGATATATTGTCACTAGCCTTTGGAGCTGCTGCCTGTCTTCGGCTAAGAGAACAACTACATCTGCAAACGCAAGCCCTGGCAATGTCACGTATATGGCAGGCCTTCATAGGTGAAGTGCGTCTTCGGCCCAATGCCAGACTTGATGAGTGCGCGCTCCAGACCTAATGCATAAAGTTGGTGAGAGCGGGTCTCCCTGATTGAGTCCTCTGCAGACTGTCACTGGCTCTGTAGACATATCTCCAAACCTACCAACCACTGAGCTATCAGTGCTGAGGCAACAAAGGAGGTCTATCTACTCCGTTGGCATATCTATGTCGGCTATGCGGCACAGCATGCGATCGTGTGGGATGCTTTCATACACCTTCGCGACAGGAAACGTACGAGTAGTCCTCAAGATTCCTTTCACGCCACCTCTATGCAGTGTGTAAAGACAAAACGATTATCTTTCGGTTGGGACGGAAGCCATTTTGGAGTTCGGTGAGATGCCCACTCTTTTCTGTTTGTGCTCATCCAGGCCTAAAGCACCTGTGCAGTACACACTGGTGACGGTGACAGGCCTGTAGTTACGTGGCGTGCTGTGCTCGACACCCTATAGGTTTCTTGGGCACAAGGCAAATGCGGCTGCAGAGCCAGTCAGTCGGTGGGGATGGCTCTGCAAAATGCCAGTACATGTAGCTGCGACGTGTTCTACTGCTCTCCTGCCGAGGCACTTTAACAGATCCCGCAGGTACGTTGTCGACTCCTTACTCTAGCTGTAGCTGTCTGTGATCCGACTTGTGCATGCGCTCGGCCAAGCGCCAAACGCGAGACCATCCACTGACAGTGGCCTGCCTGCCTGCATGTCACCTCGAGCTGGCTCGAGATGACATATGTCAACAAAAACATTCACAACAGTCCACACCACCTAGTTCCTAGAGGTCGCATTAAATCGTTCTCAGCAGAACACGCATAATATTCAAGAGAGTCACACTGAACGGTTATTAAACATGCTTCGAAAATGACGCAAAGGTCTGCTTGTTATGAGCTCTTTCACCAATCTTTACACTGTCAGAAGTTGCACCTCGTGCGTCGAGCATCCGAAATTCCCGCGTGCCGTGCCCATCAAGCTGGTACTCCTGTCGAATGCATATGTCATGGCCTCAGACGAAAATTACCATCTTTGTGTGAACTTGATTGACACATGTACACTGACGGAAGGGTAAACTAATGATGAACACTTCCCGGGCGTATGCCGACCACGAGAAGCGAAACCATGAAAATGCTGCGCGTGATCTCGCGCCTTCAGTACTCACAACTCGGGGTCGCATTCTTGCACGGCGGCGTGCAGCTGCTGCAAAACGTCCTTGGTGAGTTGCTTCGGCAGGTTATCCAGCAATTCGGACAGATTAAGCTTCCGGTGGCTGCGCACCGAAATGAGATCGTCGACGAAGCTAGCTGCCATCGCCGCCCTCGCATGCTTTCTCGCTGTCAGCTGATCAAACGAGGCGCTGCTGATCACAGAAGCGTATCGCCGCAGCTCGGCTGTCCCCGGTTTGGGTCGAAACCGGATATGACGTGGGTCAGGGAGGTACTCCCTGCCCCCAGATAGGTACTAGTTCGCCTAGGGAAAGGCGCTGCTAGGTGCTGCTGCGAAATCCCTGTGGTTTCTGCCGGCTCGTTCAGGTGGTCATTTGCTTTGTCGTGCTACCCCTCGCCGGATCGTGATCAGTCATGTCATCCTTGCGCGGTGTCATTATCGGTGACAGCCAGATGAAATTCTTGAATAGGTCTCGTTTGCGCTTGATCGACTCCATTCAAACCTGTACGTTCAGTTTTGGTGGTTACGACGCAGTACGGCTGGCGAGAGCGGTCTCCGCCATGCGTTTCCAGCCTGTCGATTTCGCCGTAGTCTATGTTGGCGGGAACGACCTCGACACCAGCATGGACCCACAAGAAATATGCGACAACATCAAGGCAAGTGTACTGAAATCACAAAATTCTAAACATTGAGCGCTGATGGTTGTTTTTTTTTTTTTTTAATTTTAGGCGTTGGTTGTCCAGCTTCAACGCGACGTGGCCCCCGTCGTGCTGGCTTTCAAGGTGCTCCCTCGCTGCTTGGACTCCGGAGATGCTTATGCGGAGCGCAAAATGAAGAAGCGTCTATTGCTTAACCGCAAATTGACGGCTACATTTAAGCGCATGCCGTGTCTGCGGATTTTGAACCCCGAGGTAAGCTATTTCCAACGGCATGCCTTTGCATACCGTCCGGAACACGCACGGCTTAATTTTTTTCGCTCGTTTGAAAAATGGCTAACTTTTTTCGCTGCTCACTGCGGCAGAAATGCATACCGTTTGTCGTAGTTGCGAGTCTCCATTATCAGAATCGCATTACTGCGGTGAACAAAGCACGTGTTGCGGTACGTACTGTGCGCACGCCACGCATTTCGCCCTTTGTTGTATAGTCGGAAATATTGGTCCCACTTTTCAGGGCAACTTCGCAGCTCTGTGGCAGTGATGTTTAGTTTATTCTATCGAATACATGATATGTGTTTTCATAATAGCACTGCTTTTGAGATTTTGGTGAGGTTAGACTGTACAGGGTACTCGGGCTGATTTTGATCACATGACAGGCGACCATGAGGTAGAAACGGGCCTCGAGGCTGTATAGTGGGACATATTCCCACTTTTTGCTATTACAGAATCGGTGTCGGCTTCGAGATTTGACATTATGTGAATACCTCATCAAAAAATGCACTTTTAATGCTTAGGACAGTAAGCTATGTTTTCTGCTTCTGTCCATGAAAGGGTTAAGATGCATGCATTATTGAAAGGTAAAACCATGCACATAGTTTTCAAAACGAAACCCTCTTTGCCTCTTCCTTGCTCAGTGGCTGCTGGCTGCTAGTTCTGCCGATTATACATTTTGGGTCACTGTGTGGCACCGCATGTGTGCAACTTGGCATGTGTCCAATTAGCAACTTGGTTTATCGTTAAGTGCAACTCAACATGTACCACAGGGTAGATAAGCAGAACAATAGGCAAGAAGTCTGCAACAGGAAATTAAGAAGTCGGCCACCGATATGTCGGGAAGTCAGCATCAAAAGAAATTGAGTGTAGACATAAATGAACAAAACATGACTGGGACATGCATAGAGCTACATAGAAGTGAACGAGTTATTAGTACATCTCACTAAACATTAAAGACGGCTTCATTTATAACAGATTTTCACGTATGCATGGAATCTGCCAGCTTTTTTTCTGCACAATGCTGCTGTGTCAACACACCATTCTTGAAATGACAAATTCATGCAAAACGTATCTATCGGTGTTGATATATTTTCTAGCATTTTTGTTTACTGAGGCCCAATCCGGCCAACACACACACATTCTCGTTAATTTAAATACATCACTGTAGATGGCTGCCACAAGCACATTACGAGAACTGTGAATTGGAAGCTGTTAGCTACCTGTGGCTTGAGGTCATGTAAGGGTACATATGATCTTTTAGTGCACACTGACTTGTTACCAATTTGACTGGCTCCTATTGCACTCCAACTGGATAGCAATAACACACTGGCCACTTAACGTGCAAGCTGCAGAAAGCCTGTAAAAGCTGAATATACACTCACGAGCAAAAGTTCATAAGACCATGGCATAAGCAAAAAAATTCAAACCTTCTGCTACAGCTGTGCGCTGTCAAAAGTGTCTTAATGCATTGCATTGGTTGAACAGGCACACATTGGCTGTACCACTTGGATTGGATTTTAGCGTGCATGCGTAGGCTGGAAAAAAAATTGCAGCATCTTTGGTCTCTAATCTTTTGCTCACCAGTGTAAATTACTGTTTCTGTTGTAAATGGATGTGGCTTGCACACTACGCATGGGCATGCTAAATTTCTGGGGGGAAAAGAAAAAAAGACGTGGCATGAAGAACAAAAGTTGGTGCAGCCACGTAACCTGCCTGACCTTTGTTGGATCTTCGTTGCGCTCACAGCTTAAAGGTACTGAACTAGGCGAATGCCTCACAAATGCTCGATTTCAGCCAGTTGAATTTCAAATTCAAAGCACATCCATTTGTCCATCTGCTGCTATGTTACTCGTTATTTAGTGAGAATTTTTACTGCATTCACTGGTGCTGACAGATGTCAAGTCAGTGTAGCTCAGCATACTTTATTCTGTTTGTCTTTAAAATATGCTTGAGATGGTATTCTTGCAAGTGCTGAAAGTTCTTGAGACATGGATCAGGTGACACGGGCAACTATGAAAAGACTAGGCTACAGAAACTCGCGTTTCTGAATTGTGCCCCATTTGTTCAGCCATGCTAAAATGTGAGGAGCCTAGCCATCTGAAGACAAGGAGCAAGCAAATTGAGTGCAGCTACCAAGCAACAAACTTCGACTCTAAAGCAAGCACAGTGAGCAGAATCAGTATCCAATGCTAGTAATTCTTACATTACGAGCCACCATTTGACAGCTATGGCCAGGAACTGAAATATCCATATTTAAAAGGCACAAATGTATATACAGTTAAAGGTGGCAAACATTCGTGCATGTGAATGCTTGCTACCCTCTTGCACCACCTGCAGGTGTCCAGGTTTGTGCTCGACAGTACATATCGCAGTGATCTGAATGCATTATAAACATTTGTCCCAATTGCACTGCTTTTTTTTTTCTTCTCCAGCATCGGTTTCTTGACGCATCCAAGAAGCCAAGGCGCGCCATGTTTGCAGACGATGGGTACCATGTGCACAGAGGTCGAGGAATTGACCAGTTGGGAAAGATCGTTGTCAATGCTCTTGCTCAGCAGTTTGGCCATGGTGTCAAGTCACCTGCACGCGCTGAACCAGGTGCTGTCTACAAGGCAGTCAAGTGCTGCTACTGCAACATCAAGGGCCACAAATCAAATGAATGCATGAAGTTCTGCAAGCCACCTTCTCGCCAGATGTCAACACAACGCTAAATGTTGCCTGCCATCAAACGGCCCTTCTCAGGGCCACCCATATGTTGTCCGGCAGGTTCGAGATGCTCCTGACCGTTGCCCTCTGCATTTTCCTGTTTAGCTAGGAATCGCTTTGCTTAGCAAGATGTCGGGAAGGTAAGGATGTACATCTGGCATAATGCTAGGATTCCTTTGCTTCCAATTCTATACTTATGACCACAGCCGACCAGTTTCTGCAATAACATAGCTCAGACCATACAGTGCAAGGGATAAGAATTGTATAATTGTTACATTATCTCGGCCCAAGACTTGGGTCGGGATATAATGTGGGTGTGGCACAGCTATAGTTAAGGTGTTTGTACAATATACAGGGTGTTTCAGCCAACTTCCGTCAAGGCTTTAAAAAAGAACGAAACTATGTCTGCAATATTCAAATGCAATCAAGTAGACTACCCTTTTGAGCAACTTACTGCTTATTGAGAAATATCCAACTGCTTTATTTTTATCTCACACTTGCTTTAAACGAATGAACAATGCGGCATGCAGACAAGATCTAAAAAAAATGCAGATCCCACGAACTGTGGAAATAATATAAGCGAAGGCGCTTTCTTTGGGGCTCTGAGAAAATTGAAACGTGAAACTGAAATCAGCATATTGCAGTTTTCAATGCAACCATCACACTGGATTCGTACATTCCTAAAACAAATTTTATTGTAACAAGTGCATACAGAATAAATTTGCAGAATATTCAAAGTACATCTTGCTTGAACAAAACCATAAAGTTCCAAAGCAGTAAGGTAACACAATGTTGCTAACACATGGTTAATGCAAAATTTGTCACCGATAAAAAGGAACTGCTACACACCATTTGTTGGTTCCTTGACAATTTTTTTTTTCTTCTGTGAGTGATGGTTGAAAATCCTTGCTACAGCACATGCAGACACGTCAAAAATCAAAACACAGCTACGGGCACTATGGTGTAGAGAAAGAGATATAATTTTGCATGCACATTTAGTCTGAATAAGAGGGATACAAGGTTACAGCACAAACATTACTCTTAAATTGCAGTAAAAAAAAATGAGGGCAATGGATGAATCTCTGCGACCTGGGATTCTCAATGTGCAGCCATACCAAAGTACACAAGCATTTCTGCATTCGGCCTCTATCAGGATGTGGTTTCTGCAACCTCGAATGAAAACCACAGCTGCTGAGCTACTGCAGTGGTGACATCACAGTAAAAGGTAATAGTGAAAAATTAAAACGTTAGTACTATGGCCACTCAATGTTCATGTTGGATGAGGTCAAGTGAAGGTTGTATTTCCGAAGATTTTTCTGGTGAGTGCAAAAAGGAGAAAAAAATTTGAAAAGTGATAGTGTACGTTTTTTATTGTACATTAACAATTGTGCATATACAGCTTTTTTTTTTTTTTAAACCTTGCATGTAATTTATAAAAGTTTCCAGTGCAGAGAGCTTGATGTTCTTGCTTCTAGGCGAGGTGGACACCCTTGACCAATAATGCGAGTTTCAAAAAGTTCATTTTGAAAAATTCAGTAATTAACTCTTTTTATTAGTGCCTTGTGGGCAAGTGTCTGAATGGCATATTTGGAGGCAGTCGCATTTGAATGCACACCCCCCCTTTTTTTTTTAACTTGGAAATCTGACTTGTATTGAAATTTTTTTAAATTGAGTTTTCAAAGCTCAATTAAGTACTATCAAAACTTAGTGCATCCTGCTGCACATCAGGGGGAGTATTCTGTAAGAGTCCACCTCGTGGACTCTTGCAGAATAACCACCCAGATGGCAATGCCCCATCGAAAAGTGTGGGACGAAGTTTAAACGATACCCTGACATGGCACACAGACGCACATGCTTGCCAGGCAGAGTGTCATATCTGTAGCTACAACTGGCAGAGATGTTCAGACTTTCTCATACCTGTCGTCAAGGAGTGTTTCCGTCTGATACGATAGTGGGACCCCCTTTTCTGCGCTTCCAGCACACTCGGTTCCAATACTACCTGAATTTACCGTTGAAATTCAATTACACATATCTTATAATTAGGCGCAACTTTTAAGATTTGTGGAGTTTAAAAATAGAGGAATTCCTCTGCATTTTCGCAAAGGAACTCCTCCGCAAGAATGCCACATTCGCTGCACTTGTAAGTGTGCAGTGTGCGTTTGATCATTTCATGCAACCAATTTTGAAGCACCTTCTGTCGGTAAAGAATGCATGAAACAGATTTTTGCACTAAGACTGGAATCTGTTGCGAACTCTGGAAATATATCTATGTAGGAAGGACCTGTTGAGACAGTTGCAGCCATCTGAAAAGGGGGAAATAAAAGCTTGCATAAATGCAGGTCTAGCACTTTTATGCTACTAAGAGATGACCCCACACACCTTGATGGGTAATGTTACAAGCAAAGAGTGAGGATACAGAAAGTTGCACTGTTACCCACACTGTTCACAAGCGAGGCATTGTGTTGCTTTCTGCATAGGGTCTATGAATGAAAACCACCTCTTGCACATCGCACAGTGCACTGCCAATTGCTATGTATAGGAAGAGTTACAATTCTTCAAATGCAATTATGACCTAGATCTTTCAATTAATGCACTTATCCTGAACAAGTCCCCCAAACTTGAACATCAAGTCTGAAGCTACAAAGCATTATTCCCGTAAAGTTGCACTACATCTTTTTTTTAACACAGTAAGGATCTATCTGTAGACAATGCCACCATGGACATGCTAGCCATTTAATATTGCACTGCATGTAGCAAGAATCGCACAAAAGATTGGTCACTCCCGCAGCCTTTGAAGCCCCTTACAACATCTCGCCTATGACGACATGATACGAAACTATGATTATGTAACTTATCATGAATTACCACTGAATGAAAGCTTGTGCACACATGCACACCCCTCCAAATTTCTGGCAAATCGGAAAGCAGCTGTTAACGCATCCCGTCTCTTCGATCACCTCTGCATTGTCACTCTTTGTGTGCGTTTACAATAAGCACTCTGTGAAAAGAAGAAAAATTAGGGCAGCAGCAATAGGCAGGCAGCGCAGAGTTATTTGTACCTTCTTGGCTGTTGTCAGTTCCTCAAGTCAGCTTCACCGCAGTATAGCCGTGTTATGCGGTGAAGCGTACAGAATGTATGGCGGTGCAGCATATTTACCATGTGAAGCTCATCTGAAGTTAAAATGGGACACTGTCAAGGGGCCCAGTTGGTGCTTACGGTCACCCGACACTATCAGCTTAGGTACCCACACTGTGCTGTCTCTTCATGCATTTGGACAACAATCGCCATGTGTAAATCTCTGTATCTGCTACTAATGTCGCTAAGAGCCCAAACAGTTTCCAAACTACAAATATGATCAAGTAGCAAGCTTGGCAATGTTTTTAGAAGCTCATTCTAAAGTAGTTAAGTACCACCAGAATGCTTCAATGTCAAACTGGATTAAAAACCTGGGATGAGATCACGCAAGCATCTACCTTTCTAATTGTTCGCTTCGCCTCCTACAACACCGAGTAGGCAGCGTTCAACTGGCGCTCCCACTTGACCAAGCAGACGACCGCTGACGAAAGCACAGCAAAGGCGAATCATCAGAGCGTAAGCAAACATTCAGAAAGTGAGATGCTTGTGTGATCTCACCCCTGGATTTAGAGAAAGCAAGGATAATTTCAACACCAAGGAACACAGATATGTGTTCGACAACGAAAGCTTCAGAAGGGGCTACTTCCTCGTCAGCACTGTGGAAAGACTTATGAGCTCACCAACCAGCAGGAATTTTCACTAGTGGCAGAAATCGCAGGTTGAAAGATATCTGCATGATGACATTTTGGGTCAAAAAGATCTGTTGGAGCGATGGGCTTGGCTTGCGAAGAGATACCTACTGGTGTCAGACACTAGTGTGTCCAGTAAGCAGCTCTTTTCGCTGTCTGAATCAATTGTGACATGCAGCAGGTGTCACTGCTCCTCAAACATGTCGAGCTGTTGTCCTTGCTTCATGGAACATTAAATAACTGCAGTTATGACACAGACAAGCAAAAGTATTGTATTAGATAATTTTGTTGACCATGAAGCATTATTTACTGTGCAATGAACTATTTTGTACCACTGGTTAGTCAAAAAAATGCATTTTGGCAATACCAATAGTATTCATATTCAAAAGTCCGAATGGCTACCTTTTCTTTCACCTCATAATATGGGCAGCAACACTTCATTAAATGGTCCCTAAGGTGGTTTTTGTCAACCCTGAGCAAATCTCTTACAGTAAAGATATAGACAGTCTTTACAAATGTCAGATTACTTTTCAATGTATTTACCACCACTGTGGTGATAGTAATTTCAATTCATGTGAAGCACTCACATACACAGTTTGCACTCCTCGCAGACATCGGTAACTAGTGGCAGTTGACCAGCATCCTTGAGGGGAGAAATAAGTTTATGGCCACAGCATGTGGATAGGATAGGAATAAACTTTATTTGTCCAGCGGTTAAGGCTGTTGGTGCCCGGGGCTAGGCTGCCAGGGGTCCATCGCCGGAGAAAAATCTTTCGAGATCCTCGGCAATGGCCCTTGCCCGCTGGACGGCCCACTCCTGGTCCACAGCATGTGCATGCAAGCTTCAGATGACATGGCTGAACCTAATTATATGTCGTCAGGAAATGCATGTCTGCTGTCGCCATTTCGAGTGCAAATATTAGTTGCGTGGGTACATCCATTATGGCAAATAAATAATCCAGGCAGCTTAGCACTGGGCAACTGCAATATTTATCAAGTAGCACACTGCATTCAAGGCCAGGCGCTGCCACGCTTGTCTGGGGAAAGCAGTGCTCGTATATACGCGGGCTGGACCATTTCAAAGCAGTTACATTGGAACTCTGTCCACTCTTGTAGGGTGCATTTTCTCTGTGGACACTGCCACTGCAGGAATAATGTTCTGCCAAATGCACAAATGAAAAATTGCAGCCCTGTGCTCTTGCAGTCCCTGGTGCACAGGCAGAACAGCCATGAGTCTTCTCCCGTCCACAATTCTGAAATCCACCAATACGCAGGTGGCTTACTGTGGCGCCCCTACAGGCAGCGAGCGCACACCATACATCTGCCGCTACCTAGATCGCTACACATTGAGGGCCTCCGTGATTTTCTGTAAATGCTCAAATATATTACAGGACACGATCATTAGAAAATAATAGGGTCCTTCACAGTGCTGACATCTAGGCTGCAACAGAGCCAACTCCAACTGCACTGGTAGACATGGCTGTGGAACGCCACATTTTGCAGTTCCATTACCATATTTTCTGCACAATGCTATAGTCTGCAGGATTTAATTTGGGCTGAAAAGCCCCTCTCACCAAGCATAATGGCAAATTTTGGTCATACACTGGAAGTTCTAAGACACCGTCAAGGGAGCATTTTACCGAACAAATTTCTCTAACTGGTTGAGATAAAAGAAATTGAAATGTTTCGTTTCCATGCTGGCCAGGAGGTGAGTGCTACAAGCAACAGCGGCACTCAACCCCTTTGCATTCAAGTGATCTTGCTTCTTAGTCTTCTCTTATACCAAAGCCGAGGGACCATGTCACACTTGCATGATGAGCCCCACCTCTTTTTTTTTTCCTTCTCCCTTTTTTGCTGCATGGCACACATCCAGTGATGGCATTTAACATTGGTTGACTTACCAAACCAAAGTCAGATGCCATGGTTGGTGATGTTGCAAGCAGTGCGTTTTACATAGAGACATTTGTGTGTGTAACCTTAACTCTCTGGCTGAGGTGGGACTCCCTCAAGAAAAAGGCCTTGATAGCTTTGTTTAAAATTTCATTTGTTTTCCCACTGTGCATCATTTTGATAATTTGCAGACAGGATTGCCAGTGTGTGATCTGTGCACTGCACTTGTTGGTTTGCAACGTCCAAACCTTTAAAATAAAAAGGTTTTCTTACATAGTCTGCACCCGCCTTATAGTCCACTAGAAGAAAGTGCAACTGAACTTCCCGAAGGCATTTGCCTCCTATGTTCCAGGGAAGCAGCCCAAAAGAACATACCTTATTCATAGATGTCAATTCTTTTATTGCGATAGCAATTATATGGACACTTCAACCGGATTTCTGCCGTTGGCGTCGCCACCGCCATGAGGTTCCGTATAGATTCCAAGGGCAATAAAATCGTCGTCGCGCGCCGTATGCGCGAGCGAAAGCGCGCTATCACGGAGGGCGAACGCACGGTGGAAAGCAAACGCGACCGTCTCGCGAAAGGCCGTTGGGGTATGGGAGGGAGGGAGGCGGGGCGACGCTGTGCTCTGGTGCCAAAGGCGTATCTTACCACTCAATCTCCCACGCGAAAGCAAGAAACGGGAAGAGGGGGGAGGGGGGGGGCAGCTTCTCCTCTGCCAACAACTTCTCTGCCCGGCGGTCGCCCGCACCGTCTCTAATCTCCACACGGCTCTGACCTTTGTATGGGCTGTGCATTTGCCGCTCAGTTTCCGTTGAAGCGATAGACCGCGCGAACTTGCGCTTGCTGCCAGCGCTTTGACAGTCGTTGGTTGCGGTCATTCAGTGTGAGCTATTCATGTTTGCTTGTGCGCGCTGACACCACGATTGTTAATTCAGTTAGTAAGCCAATGTGTCCAAGTTTATGCAACCGATAAAACTACTATCCCTACTCCGAACAGCGCTCTACTAATTTGCTATCGCAATCGATGCTTCGCCTTTCGGGCAAAACTGCGACAATTTTTTTTGCTTCTGTTCTGTGTTAAATAATGGGAACCCAGGACCGTGGAGGTAGCATGGGCCTGGCGGTCTGGAGCTTGCCCAGTGATTGTCGGATCACACCGCTGGCACCAGTTGTTACAAACTGTGCACCCAGATGTTCAGGATAGTGCTGCTGATTGCACTTTGCAGTGGCTCGTGAATCCTAAGGGGGCCAGGCAGAAGATACGGCGGCGACGTAAAGAGTAACAAAGAATGTTCACTTTACATCGTTACGGAGCAGTCGGCTCTACAAGCTTCCTGACGGAGAGCGACAAACACTCTAATTTGCTCAAAAGCTGAAGTCTGTTGGCGAGGGCATCCTCTACAGAGTCTGGAATGCCCTTGCTCAAGAGAGGGAGAGAGCAAACGCTCTCCACGCTGGCGGCCACCACTCGGTACATGGAAGCGTTCAATGGATTTCTTAACCGCCACTGGCTTAGCAGATGTAAAGGCACTGACACACACACAGACACTGCCAGCATCTTGCTTGCCAGGAGGAGGAGGAGGGGCGAAGGCACACACAAAGCTTAAATGTCCCGCTTGCTGAAGGGAGACAGCACCGTGGAGCCTACGCAGACATCAGGACGGTGTGCAAGCCGTGGGTAAGAAGGCAAGAATGCGCGCAGAAAGACTTATGCCTTTTTTGTCGTTGGGGCCTCCTAGGTGTTTTCCAACGGTTGCAGGTGGCTCGGCGTATTTAAAACGTCCGGCCTTTCGCCGTTGCTTTGGTGGCGCGACACACATTTTTCACCTCACAGGGCAGTCGTAACATTGGTTAGACTAGTTCTTGTGCACGCTCAAGGACACTGAGCTTGAACAACGCCATGAAGGCTCTTTGTCTTTTTAGTGCTATTAGAACTGTTCTTGCGTTTTACGTGTATACGGAGTCAATTATAAATATTTTGCAATATGGCTTTACTTATCCGAGATCTGAAATGGAGCTACTTAAGCAGAGCGAGCAGCATTCGCTTGCATATCATTAGTTGCCAGTACAGGTTGAAAATATTGCGCTGTGACTACCATTAGCGCGTCATGAAGGAACCAGCAATGAAAGTACCATGCTTCACAATGCGACGCTCATTTCTCTCCTGGTGTGCTTGTATCGAATTATGGGATTTTACGAGCCAAAACCACGATTTGACAATGAGGCACATCGTAGGCTTAATTCTGACCACCAGGGGATCTTTAAGATGCCCCAAATGCGGGTCACGGGCGTTCTTGCACGTCGCCCCCGTCGAAATGTGGCTCCCACGGCCAGGATTTGATCCCGCGCCTGGTGCGCTTCTGCTTCTCTCGTCCTCTTTCCACTTTCCTCAGTACATGGGACCATACCGTGTGCTGCACCAGGTAACACCTGTCACCACAAGATTGCCCTAGTCAATCCCACCTCGTCATCTCTTGTCCTGTCCAGTGATGTCATTCATGTTTCAAGGCTCAAGGTTTAGCACTGCGCTTCTGACGACTCTCTTTAGAGCTCTGGGACAGTGCTTCTGCCGCCGGGTGTAAAGCTACGGAACAGTAATTCCACTGACCACAAGCAGGTGCACCATGTTCAAAAAGACGAAGATATAACCTTGCGCGGGTTGTCCGACGTGCATATGCACTTGCATATACACCTGCTCCCGTGCCTTTTTATATGAAACAATAATTTTGCGTGTCTTTTCTCAGCTTTACAAGGCCATAAAGAAAGCAGTACTGACAATATTACAGACAGGCACATTGTTTGATTACTGAGGACAGCTATGATAAATACTTATGCTCGCATACACGAGTTTAAACATGCATGCAAGCAACATACCTGGCACTGCGTAGACACAGCATAGACGTATATGTGCGGTTCACGTCAGTCACACTATGGCCCTGTTCCTTTGGAGGCTTCGGAAACCAGCCCTGTGATTTTCCTGGATTATTGGAAACGAATATGTGTGAGCAGAGGATGCCAAGGTGAGCAAATGAAATAAACAGCTAGGTGCAGCAACAAGTGACCTCATTGAGGAAGCACAGGCGGTTTCGAGGGCCCATAAAATGCATTAATAAAGCCATTCATGTGAGCGTGAACATAGTGAGGAGGCTGCTTCTACCTTGCAGTAGTGTTCAAGACTGCTGCATGTCTGAGGTGTACCTGAAGAGTGCAGCGCTGTGTTGCTTGCAAACAGCCCATTGGACAGGAAAGGTAAACTTGTCAATATTGTGCACACTTATTTTGGGAAACTGGCATAATAGATGTGCTGCGAGTACAATATGTGACTGTCTTTCATCTTCCTGATCTTTACATGTTATGTTCAGGAAGTCACATATAAATGTGTATTTACAATATTTACAAAAAAGGCAACGGTACATAAACAAGATTGGCTGGCGAGACCGATTCTACCTCTACACGTTAAATCGCCTTCTTCTGACTGGCACCACTCTTGGTTCCGCCGTAACAATATTGTCACGAGCAATGGCAAAGACAAAGACATTGTAGTGGGGTTGGGTCAGAGGCTCTCTTGGCGGACTGAAAACCTTCTGGAACCTGTGCGCTCTGTGCAGTCTTGACTAGGCAAGCGCTAGCCGTTCACGGTTAATTAAATACTCCCCGTAACATCTTTTGGTGGAGGTTGCGGGCTCTCTTCCACCCGGCCCTGGATCTTCGGAGCGGACGCCACGTTTCTCCCGCCTCCATGGCCGAAGACAGTACGCAGTCATCGCAGCCCGCGCCCGCCGCGCCGGCAACCGTGGTCCTTTCGCAGCCCCTCGACCCCGGCACGTTTTGCGGCACGGACAACAAAGACGTCGACGATTGGCTCCTATTGTACGAGCGCGTCAGCAAACACCACAGGTGGGATGAGACTCTAACGCTTGCCAACGTCATTTTCTACCTACGGGGCACGGCTCGGGTGTGGTTTGACACGCACGAAGAAGAACTTACAAGTTGGGACCTATGCAAGGAGAAGATGCTCTCATTGTTTGGCTGATCGGCCGCGCGCCAAATGACAGCCCGGCACGAGCTGGCGGCCAGAGCTCAGACGTCCACGGAGTCGTACGTCGCATACATTCAAGACGTACTAGCCTTGTGCCGTACCATTGACAAAGACATGCCAGAGACGGACAAGGTTGGCCACGTGTTGAAAGGCATAGCTGACGATGCCTTCAACATCCTCCTGTGTAAGAACTGCACCACGGTTGACTCCATTATCACAGAATGCCGGCGGTTTGAACAAGGAAAAAGCAGGCGGATTACTCAGCGCTTTAACAGACTCCCGAATACAGCTGCGACCTCCTCGTGCGATGATCCCGTGACGCCCCCTCCGTTCTCGCCGCCTAACAACTTGGCCAGGATTGTTCGCCAGGAGCTCGAAGCCATGGCTCCAGCCGCTGATCAGGCACCTGCTCACGACCATTTGGCGACAATATCTCTCATTCAGGCCGTCGTACGTCAGGAGGTTGCAAATATGGGCGTCGTATTTCCACAAGCCCCCAGTTACGCCCCTCCGCCCATGTGCGCTTCCGGTCCTCCCACTGAACACCACACCGCCCCAATTGTTGCTGCTGCCGCTTCCGCTCCCCGGTTCACACCCCGCTACCGCAACCCTTCTGAGTGGAGGACGCCTGACGATCGACCAATCTGTTTTTCTTGCTCTCGCGTCGGTCACATTTCACGCCACTGCCGCAATCGTCGGAATTACCGACCAAGTTTCCCCGGTGACCGCCGCCAAGATCGTGGCCCGTACTACAGCACATCTTTTCTTGACGACCAACTCCCGGCCCCTGATCCTCACCGTCTTTCTTCGCGCTCAGAATCGACCTACGCCGATATTGCCGCACAAGGACACTGGTCCAGCCGATCGCCGTCACCTCAGAGTCGCCAGTCGCGCTCCCCTCAACGCCGTCGCTCTCCTTCTCCGGCTTCCTCTGGACACCACCCGGGAAACTAGCCAGTGCAGCTCCGGGAGGTGAGGCTGCATTGACGACAAGGACCGCAAAACCTCTATCGACCCCTACTTCAAGATGCGATTTGCTCGGTGTTCTCGTCGACGGCGTGCCCGTTACTGCTCTCATCGATACTGGCGCCCACATATCTGTTATGAGTTCTACGCTCCGACGCAGCCTACGCAAAGTGCTGACACCTGCCGTCTCTCCTACTGTGCGAGTAGCTGACGGCACCCGAACACCTGTTCTTGGTATGTGCACTGCCCGCGTTACTGTTGCCGGCCACCACACTTCAGTTTTCTTCGCCGTTCTCGACGCTTTCCCACATGATGTCATTCTTGGCATTGACTTCTTGAGCGCCCACTCTGTCCTCATCGATTGTTCTTCTGGCATTTTGGGGCTCGAACTGTCATTGATTCCTGATGACACCGCATCAAGTAACGCTCGCCTACGTTCCCTGGAGTTTCTACGACTACCCGCGCAGGCTGCTACCTACGTCCTTATGTCACCGTTTCCCCCAGTCCCTGATGGTGAATATGTGGTCGCTCCCCTCACAGATCTGATCCTCTCGCGCAACATCGCACTTCCCCATACCGTAGTGCTTATTGCCAACAACAAAACGTTGCTTCCAGTCCTCAACTTTTCTACTTCGACCCATGTTCTTCCTCAAGGAATTTCACTAGCCGAACTGTCACCTTTAGAAGAATGTATTGTTTCTGCATTCGCTGCTGACGCTGAGACCGCGACGCAACCTGCCATACCGGCGCCAACCCAGGCACTTCTGGACAAAATGATATCCCCCGACCTCCTACCTTCCCAAAGTGAAGCACTCCGTGGTGTCCTATTTTCGTACCTTGACGTATTTGATGTTGCGAACAGTCCACTAGGACGTACACATGTAGTGGCCCACCGCATCGACACTGGAGACGCCAGCCCCCTTCACAAGCACCCTTACCGAGTATCTCACTCTGAGCGCGAAGTCATCCAAAAGGAGGTAGAGAAAATGCTTGATAAAGATGTTATAGAGCCTTCCTCTAGCCCCTGGGCATCCTCTGTAGTGCTTGTGAAAAAGAAGGACAACAGCTGGCGGTTTTCCGTCGATTATCGCCATCTCAATCGGGTAACGAAGAAGGATGTGTATCCTCTCCCACGAATTGATGATGCGCTCGACTGCCTCCATGGTGCCAAATATTTCTCGTCGCTAGATCTCCGCTCGGGATACTGGCAAATTGCCGTCGATGACCGCGACCGCGAGAAGACCGCATTCATCACACCCGACGGCCTCTACCAATTTAAGGTTCTGCCTTTTGGGTTGTGTAATGCTCCTGCAACTTTTGAACGCATGATGGACACTCTTCTACGCGGTCTGAAATGGTCGACCTGTCTTTGTTATCTGGACGACGTCATTGTTTTCTCGCCCAGCTTTGACAGCCACCTCCCTCGTCTGTCGGCCATTCTCGACATCTTTCGCCGGGCTGGCCTCCAGCTCAATTCGTCCAAGTGTACCTTTGGGCGCCGCCAGATCAAATTACTTGGACACTTAGTTGACGCTACTGGTGTCCAACCGGACCCTGACAAGGTCCGTGCCGTCCGCGAGTTCCCAGTTCCACGGTCCACGCAAGAAGTACGCAGCTTTCTTGGGCTCTGCTCCTACTTTCGCCGCTTTGTTCTCAACTTCGCGGACATTGGTCGACCCCTCATGGACCTACTCAAAAAGGATGCGGCCTTTTCTTGGGGCGCGGACCAAGCGTCTTCCTTTGCGTCGTTGATTTCTGCCCTCACTACACCACCTGTGCTGGCTCATTTTGACCCGGCTGCTAGCACAGAACTTCGCACTGACGCAAGCGGCCATGGCATTGGTGCGATCTTCGCCCAAACACAGAACGGAGCCAACCGTGTGATAGCGTATGCTAGTCGTCTTCTGTCACAGTCGGAGAAGAATTACACCATTACTGAGCGGGAGTGCTTAGCTCTCGTCTGGGCTGTCGCGAAATTCCGTCCGTACCTATATGGACGGCCCTTCGTGGTCATAACAGACCATCACGCGCTCTGCTGGCTTTCAACACTCAAAGACCCCACAGGGAGGCTCGGCCGTTGGGCATTACGATTACAGGAGTACATGTTCTCGGTAGTGTACAAATATGGGAAGTTACAAATCACGCCGATTGCCTCTCCCGCCATTCCGTTGAACCATCCGACTCCACTGAAACGGACCCCGACACCTATGTCTTGGCGATAACAGACTTCACCCATGTGGCCGACGAACAACGTCGAGATCCATCTTTGCTCTCTCTTATTGACCGTCTGCAATCCGGCACCCTCGACCCTTCCCTCAACATGTTCTTGCTTCAGGATAACGTTCTTTACCGCCGCAACATACACCCCGACGGCGCAGAACTCCTGCTTGTTGTCCCGCATCATCTGCGCAGGGATGTCCTCATCCAGTTTCATGACGCCCCCACTTCCGGGCACTTAGGCGTCTCCAGAACTTATGATTGCATACGACGACGCTTTTTCTGGAACGGCCTTTATCGGTCCGTTCGCCGCTACGTAACATCTTGTGACCTGTGTCAGCGTCGGAAGAAACCTGCGACTCTACCCGCTGGTCTCTCTCCTTCAGCCAATTGACGTTCTAGCCGAGCCATTTTATCGAGTGGGCCTGGACTTGCTGGGTCCCTTTCCAATTTCCACGAAAGACAACAAATGAATTGCAGTCGCTACGTATTATACCACTCGATTTGCAATTACTCGAGCGTTGCCAACCAGCTGCGCCACAGACGTAGCCGACTTCCTACTGTACGACGTCATCCTCCAACATGGTGCTCCACGTCACCTACTCGCAGATCGCGGTCGCTGCTTCCTGTCTCGTGTGGTTGACGATCTACTTCGATCATGTGCTACTCATCACAACTTCACGACCTCATATCACCCTCAAAATGGACTCACCGAACGCTTAAACCGTACACTGACCGACATGCTTTCCATGTACGTTTCCAATGACCACCATGATTGGGACGTTGCGCTCCCGTTCGTCACATTTGCATACAACTCATCGCGTCATGAAACTGCCGGCTACTCACCCTTCTATCTTCTCTTTGGACGCCATCCCTTACTACCCTTTGACACCTTGCTCCCTTCT